>NW_023260124.1:0-50000 GCF_009762535.1 Notolabrus celidotus
GGTTGGTGAACCCGAGTGTGAGTGTGTGCGGCCAGGTGACCCTTCATGATTTCTTAATTCTGGAGTTCAGGCTCCAGCTGTTGCTTCTCAGCTGCCAGCATAAAGCAGGGATGTCGACATGCGGACCTTTGGGGTCAGCGTTTCTAAAAAAAAACTTCATAAAATATCCAACAGAATCGACAAAGGTCCAAGAACGGATCGATGGAGCGGGTGAACGCTGTGAAAGGTAACATTTTCAGGTCAGCTCCGGCTCTGCACTCCACCGCCATCTGCTCTTATAACCATTAGTATAATTTTCTTGTCCATGACCCTTCTCCTTCCTCTCTTTCAGGGTGAATGACGCCTAAAAATTGCCCTGCTGTAAGAGCATCCTTGGGCCAGGAAGAAAGGTGAGGGTGTGCGTAGAAAGACACAGAGAGCACTTAATACCCTGCATCTTGAGCCGGGCGCACATTTCCTGAATCCATTAGAGCGAATGGGCTCTATAGTGACTCTTGGAGGAAACCTAAATGTAGTACTGACTTGTCCTTATGCTTTCAGCTTGCTTGGCCTTGGGCATGCTGCGGCTGCAAGAGGATGAAAACAAGAGAAAAAGCACTCCGGAGCGGTACAGGCCGCTGGGTTGGATAGCACGGCTCCTGTATTCGTAGATGGAGATCGCCCCAAGGTGACAGTGCATAAACACTGAGCAGCCAAACCAGAGAAGTGCACTGCTGTCTCATCGCTTCTGTTTATTTATAGTCCTCCTCCTTTAGTGGATTTTGAATTGTGATGCTTTACAGCTTGTTGTTTTCCTTTAACCTGAATCTTTGAAACAGAAAGATTATTTTTTCTGCTTCTTTCACTCCGAGGTGTCCTGAAGGATATATTCAGCCTCAGCACGCCCACACCGAACCCACAAAGGTCATTTTAATTACTGCATCTGATTAGGTGTCTTTGGAGCACTTTGTGGGTGGGACAAATTACATCTTTATCATTCTCATTGGTAAATTGAGTCCAGCGACCTCATTAATTTCAACTATGGCTCCGCCCACCTCCACCTGAGGAGAGGTCTGATGAGCGAGATTAATCTGATACACAAGTGAGAGCACGTGCAGAGACTGTGACTGCATCAGGCCGTCATTGTGATTCAAATTACAGTGTCATCTTGCTCTGTTTTGCCAAAATGCTTGTTCGTCAGAAGACATTCAGCTTAGAATATTTCAGATGTGGGATTCCCATTATGAACAATCATAAAGTCGATAAGTACAGAAAGAACATGAATTAAAGCCGCAAGCGGCGATGAACGGGCCCTCGCACACCCGCGGCCGCCGCCTACGCGAGCCGCCGCCACATGTAAACGGCCGCCTGATATTTGCCACCACATGATGCGAAAGCTAGACCTGAGAGTATATACTGCCTCAGGTGGTGCAAATGTTCCAAGTTTTTGGCAGATTTCCAAGAAAACCTCCAAACTTGACAGTGTGCCACGCCCACAATTTTAGTGTGAACAGAATTCCTTTAACAATAATTTATATTAAAGTCACAAAAATCCATTTTTTGAGGGTTTTTTTTTATGGCCGGCCCAAAAATTTGCCACGCCTACATCTTTTGTCTGAATGGAATGCCTTTACTTTGTATTGATCGTCAATGGGTTTACTGTAGAATGTGCCTTGTTTGGACAGAATTGGAGAAAAACTGTAGGAGTAGCTCTCAAAAGTATGCACCCTTATTTTGCCCTGTTTTTCACATTCAGAGCTGTATGTGCGTTTCATGCCCCGCCTCAACTCATGCCACGCCCACAATTTTTGTCTGAACACAATTCCTTTAACACTAATGTAATCGTCAATATGTCTGCTATACAATGTGCCCTTATTTGGGCGTCATTCAAAGCTGTGTGTGCGTTTGATGCCCCGCTGCGACGGCTGCCACGCCCACATAAAAAAAAAAAAAAAAAAATTGGCTGGATAAATGTTTCTCGAAAAATTGTCTACTATAGGTTGCCCTTGGTTTGGAGTGAATCAAAGAAAATCTGTGGAGCGCAACTACGTTTGCGTGCACCCTTATGCTAGCTGCGTTTTTTATGATCAAAGCTAGGTGGCGCTCTTCCTGTTGAGTTTGGGATATGGGTGGAAGAGGCTTTTTTGTGCGTCCTGATGCCATGAATATGCGTACAATTTTTCAGGCATGTAGCTCAAAATAACCCCTATGGTAAGTTGTTTTTGAAACCTGTAGGGGGCGCCAGTGAGCACATTTTTTTTACTTTTTTTGCGAAACCCATAAAATGTCGCAATTTTTGCATGGACTGACGAGTGAGTTGGATGTCGTGAAATTACGTGCATATTAAAGTCACAAAAATCCATTTTTTGACGTTTTTTTTTTATGCCCCGCCCCAAAGTCCGTCACGCCCACATCTTTTGTCTAAATGGAATGCCTTTACTTTGTATTAATCCTCAATGGGTTACTATAGAATGTGTCTAGTTTGGACTGAATCAGACAAAAGCTCTAGGAGAAATGAGCAAAAGTATGCACCCTGATTTGGGCGTTTTTGGGCACTTTTTGGAGCAAATTTAGACTTTCAAAAGTAGGTGGCGCTCTTCCTGTTGAGTTTTGAATATGGGTGTGAGAGGCTTTTTTGTGTGTCCTGATGCCATTAATATGCGTAAAAATTTTCAAGCATGTAGCTCAAAATAACCCCAATACGAAGGCGATTTTGAAAATTTTAGGGGGCGCTAGCGAGCCCATTTTTGCAAAAAAAAATTTGAGACCCATAAATTATCAAATTTTTAACAAGGCCCAATGAGTGTGCAAAAATATTTGCGCTTTCATTAAAGTTGGGGTGGCCAAAAGTCCCCTAGAAGTGGCGGAAGAAAGGATAAAAATAATCCTTAGGGTTACAAGAGGGCCTTCGCCCCCGGTGGCCACCGGCGGTGCTCGGGCCCTAATTAATCTGTCTCATTACCTGGTTTTCTTATTGATCCTCCGGCTGTGTAAGATGCTTGATTCTGATTGGTCAAAACCAGGGGTTCAGCTCGCCTGGCTGGAGGTGAAGCTTTCAGCAGAACGTCTGCCCCCTGGTGGCTGGCTGCAGCATAGGTCAAAAACTCCCGTCTCCCCCATTCATTTGAATGGGGGAGCAGTCAAACTTAAAAAAATAAATACACGTGGTACGAATGTTTCTCACATCCGTATGCTGTGGTGATATGTAGTTAGTATTTGACTGTTTTGTGTCCAAGTTCTCTTTTTCCTGAAAAGTTTCTTCTTCGTTGGTTTTTAGAGTTTAAAAAACTGGGTTTTACTTCCTGTTTCCTTTGATTCACAGCCACCGTGGAGTGAAACTTCAAAGGACACACAGCGTCTTGTGACATCACGCTGTAGGGCTGAGCTTGTTACAGTGGCTTCACAGGCTCTGGCTGCACAATGGCGGCGCCCAGGCGCAGGATTTTTTGGCTTCAGAACCGTACAACGGGAAGAGGCGGAGCAACGCTGTCCAATCTTATTTCCAGTCTATGGTCTAAACCCCTTGACCATGGTTATTAACTTTCACTAACATGAGCGACACCAGAGGCAAACTGATCACACGTCATGTCAAATCAATCCACAGAAAAGAGTTCAGACACATTTAACTTCTGCTTGAGGTAAAACTGTTAGCTTCCGTTAGCATCAAAACAATGTGGCTAAACGTTAGCTTCGGTTAGCATGCTAAATCGGCAGGCTACGGACATTTACATATTGGATCCTGTCCATCAATATTATGGCCCTGTCACACCTTGATGATGTAGCCAGCGTATGCCTGCGTATAAAAAAATTGGCGAGTACGCTGGTGTACGTCGCATAAGTGATAGGTATGTTTCGTTAAGAGCGCGCTGGTATACGTCGTAGTACGGCGAGTAAGTCTGCAGCGTATGGATCATACGCCTGCCATAAGTTGTAGGTGCGTTATGCGATGGTTGACACACCCTCACACACGTAGAGCTGTGTGTCTGCGTGTGTGTGAGTGTGTGAAGTCTTGGAGCCCTCACTCAGTGTCAAACAGCAGAGCCTCTGAAACAGAAGCTGAAGCCAGCATGTCAGAGTCTGCTGGTGTTTTATGATAAAGCTGCTGTTGTTGAATTCAATGAAGTTCAAAATGTGACGTTTTTGAAAGAGCAGTCAGTAAGTGTAACTTCCTGTAAAGAGCAGAGGCTGTGTTCCTGCTGGTTTCACTCCTCTGACTCTCTCCACGGCTCATCATGTTCTTACCAAGAGAGACTGCAGAGTTTTTAATAACACACACCTTTTTTTAATCACCAATGAAGAGCATCTCATTGCAGAACATATACATGGTCATTAACGAGCGGCAGGCTTTAATACACTTCGTCTGCATTATTACGCTGCTGTGTGCTTTGTGCTTAGTGCTGGGCGCAGGCTCCGTCGAAAATAGACTCGTATCTCTGGCAGAGCGGCGTGGGGGCACGCTCTCAAGATGTTACGGGTGTGAGGGTGAACCCAAAAGCAGCACACTGGAGCCCGGAGGAAACAGCAGGTAACAAGTCTTTGTAGGTCTTTACTAACCCGGTCACACAATGTCTGTTGAGATGCTGGTTTCGCTGTGTGGAGGATCAGGCTGGAAACAGACGAGGAGCAGGCAAATCTCTTGGTCGGGGACAGAAGGCTGAGGTAGTTACCAGGGCAGAAACGAGGAAGGAAGGTCGGGGACAGGCGGGGTCGAAACCGGGAGATCAGTCCGAGGATAAGTGCTGGAGAGTCTTGCATTTGCAGTGAGAACAATCTGGCACTGAGTGGGCTGAGACCGGGACTTAAATACTGGCAGCAGGTTAATGAGAAACAGGTGATTTGTGTTGGCTTAATGAGGAGAGTGTGGTTCAGGTAAACGAAGGGGAGTGGAAATGTAGTGGGCTGAGAGGCTGAGCAGGTGTGGCAGGTGATAACTGTGACACAAGATGGAGCTGAGACTTGCCGCAGCGCGTCCTGTGGACCCTAGAGTATTGACTAGCATGGGAACCTATAGGTGGGACAAACTTAGTTTTAACCCCCTATTTTCTGGTCAAACAAGAAATCGTTCATTACTTTTTTTTTGTTATATTTTTTGGCCTTTTTGCCTTTATTTGATAGGACAGCTGAAGGGAGACAGGAAATATGGGGAGTAGAGAGCAGGGGAGGACATGCAGGAGATGGTGGACCGGCCGGGAATCGAGCCGGCGACCCCTGCGACGAGGACTGTAGCCTCTCTATGTGGGGCGCTTAGACCGCTAGGCCACCAGCGCCCTGAAATCGTTCATTTCTAAAAACACAGATCTGATGATCATGAATAAAAAAAAAACAAAGGTCTGTTCAATCAAGGACTGCATTATTGTTTTAGCTGCTTCAGTTTCTCAGATATCTCACCAGTTGATAAGATCACATTTGAAATGCCATAACAGGTAATTAAAGCAGAACTAAGGAAGACGAGCGTCGAGAACGGCCTGACCTACCACCTGCAGGAACCAAACCCTGAAGGTACGTTTCCCCTGTCTGTCTGAAGTTATCTACAGGTATTGTTTTAATGAGGAGCAAGCTGCTGCTGCTGCTGCTGCTGCTGCAGTGCTATGGAAACAGAGGCTGAAGAATCAAGAAGTTTGGGGAATTTACTCGGTGATGAAAAGAAAAGTGGAAAAAAACGAAAGCTTTTCATTTAAATGTGATTGTGAATTTAAAAACTGCTCATTTCTGAGGATGAGGCTCATCCAATTTAAAATTCTGCACCGGTTTTATTGAACCCCAAGTAGGCTCTTTAGACTTGGCGTGCTTGGCTCCAATCCGGCCGGATCGCGGAACGACTTTGCAAAGTGAAAAAATGACAGAGAAGACATTAACTGCAATTTTTTCAATAAAAGTAACTACTATTTCAAATTTGTCCTCTGTGGGGTCGCATACAATCATAGCGCTGAGGGAGCGCACCTGAACACAGGTGGTAGGGGGCCTGGCTGTAGAGGACTGCAGATGTTGGAGCCAGGCTGTAGAGGTCTGCAGAGGTTGGAGCCTGGCTGTAGAGGACTGCAGATGTTGGAGCCAGGCTGTAGAGGTCTGCAGAGGTTGGAGCCTGGCTGTAGAGGACTGCAGATGTTGGAGCCAGGCTGTAAAGGTCTGCAGAGGTTGGAGCCTGGCTGTAGAGGACTGCAGATGTTGGAGCCAGGCTGTAGAGGTCTGCAGAGGTTGGAGCCTGGCTGTAAAGGTCTGCAGAGGTTGGAGCATGGCTGTAAAGGACTGCAGATGTTGGAGCCAGGCTGTAGAGGTCTGCAGAGGTTGGAGCATGGCTGTAGAGGTCTGCAGAGGTTGGAGCCTGGCTGTAGAGGACTGCAGATGTTGGAGCCAGGCTGTAGAGGTCTGCAGATGTTGGAGCCAGGCTGTAGAGGTCTGCAGAGGTTGGAGCCAGGCTGTAGAGGTCTGCAGAGGTTGGAGCATGGCTGTAAAGGTCTGCAGAGGTTGGAGCCTGGCTGTAGAGGACTGCAGATGTTGGAGCCAGGCTGTAGAGGTCTGCAGAGGTTGGAGCCTGGCTGTAGAGGTCTGCAGAGGTTGGAGCCTGGCTGTAGAGGACTGCAGATGTTGGAGCCAGGCTGTAGAGGTCTGCAGATGTTGGAGCCAGGCTGTAGAGGTCTGCAGAGGTTGGAGCCAGGCTGTAGAGGTCTGCAGAGGTTGGAGCATGGCTGTAAAGGTCTGCAGAGGTTGGAGCCTGGCTGTAAAGGTCTGCAGAGGTTGGAGCCTGGCTGTAGAGGACTGCAGATGTTGGAGCCAGGCTGTAGAGGTCTGCAGATGTTGGAGCCAGGCTGTAGAGGTCTGCAGAGGTTGGAGCCAGGCTGTAGAGGTCTGCAGAGGTTGGAGCATGGCTGTAAAGGTCTGCAGAGGTTGGAGCCTGGCTGTAAAGGTCTGCAGAGGTTGGAGCCTGGCTGTAAAGGTCTGCAGAGGTTGGAGCCTGGCTGTAAAGGTCTGCAGAGGTTGGAGCATGGCTGTAAAGGTCTGCAGAGGTTGGAGCCTGGCTGTAAAGGTCTGCAGAGGTTGGAGCCTGGCTGTAAAGGTCTGCAGAGGTTGGAGCCAGGCTGTAGAGGTCTGCAGAGGTTGGAGCCTGGCTGTAGAGGTCTGCAGAGGTTGGAGCCTGGCTGTAGAGGCCTGCAGAGGTTGGAGCCAGGCTGTAGAGGTCTGCAGAGGTTGGAGCCTGGCTGTAGAGGTCTGCAGAGGTTGGAGCATGGCTGTAGAGGTCTGCAGAGGTTGGAGCCTGGCTGTAAAGGTCTGCAGAGGTTGGAGCCAGGCTGTAAAGGTCTGCAGAGGTTGGAGCCTGGCTGTAGAGGTCTGCAGAGGTTGGAGCCTGGCTGTAGAGGACTGCAGATGTTGGAGCCAGGCTGTAAAGGTCTGCAGAGGTTGGAGCCTGGCTGTAAAGGTCTGCAGAGGTTGGAGCCTGGCTGTAAAGGTCTGCAGAGGTTGGAGCATGGCTGTAAAGGTCTGCAGAGGTTGGAGCCAGGCTGTAGAGGTCTGCAGAGGTTGGAGCCTGGCTGTAAAGGTCTGCAGAGGTTGGAGCCTGGCCCTAAGCTCTACATTTTAGGAGATTCTACAGTGTTATCTGCTTTTTCAAAACCACTGATCGAATGGATACAAACCATTATGACTGGACGACAGATTAAACTCAGGAATTGGAAGACCCCATGAGAACCTCCTTTTCTGAACTGGTTGACTGAACTGGGCACAGTAGCTGCATATGAAAGGATGTCTTACAGGATGCAGGACAGAACAGAAACATATCTTGATGGTATTAACCGGCCAGAATGAAGATCAAGTGTGAAAACTAGAAATGGTCTTGTACTGTTTTTTTTATGTTTATGTCAACTGGATCTTATTATCCTTTATAGGCTAAGCCACTGTAGAAGATAGCACCTGCTGAACCCTCTCGGTTAAAGGTGACATATCATGCAAAATGGACTTTTTAATGGTTCTCTACCTGAAATCTGTGTCCCTGTCTACAAACCCCCCGAGAATGAAAAGAATCCATTCTGCCCCTGTTCTGATTTCTCCATCTTTCTGTAAATGTGTGCTGAAACCAGCCGTTTCAGACTTCCGTGTTTTTGTTACGTAACAACAATATCCGGTCTGTAACAGGAAGTCAGAGCTCGGAGCTTGTTCAGCCCATAGACTGTATAAAATACAACTCAACCCCTCCTCCGTTTTTCATTCCCTGCACACATGTGTGCTAACAAGGAGCTTAGGAGGGAGGCATGCTAGTTGTAGGCTGTCTTAATAAACACAAAGGTCGCTTTGACTCCCCACGTCTGCAGATTTGAAGATCTAGTGGATGATTTTTATTTATCATGGATAAGTGCTAGCGCTAGTTAGCATAGCTACATAGCTACATGTCGTAGCTGTAGCTGTGTATCAAGACACACGTCGACATGCTGACAAATAAAACAACAAGAAACACTAAATCTGTGACCAATGGTTCAGAAAGGTCCCGCTGCCTTTCTGGTAGAGGTCGGTTTGACTCCCCACGTCTGCAGATTTGAAGATCTAGTGGATGATTTTTATTTATCATGGATAAGTGCTAGCGCTAGTTAGCATAGCCACATAGCTACATGTTGGTAGCTGTGTACCAAGACACACGTCAACATACTGATAAATAAAACAACAAGAAACACTAAATCTGTGACCAATCCTTCAGAAAGGTCCTGCTGCAGGCGCCTCTCCGTCAGGATCAGATTCTGGATCAGATTCAGAGGGTTGAAGTCACGTGATCTCTGAGCAGCCGTGTATATTCAGCCAACATGTAAACATTAGATCAACGTGCTGCACAGCCGAGGCACACCCACTTCCTGAGGGGGCGTGGTCAGAGAGAAAACAGAGTGTTCTGAGGAGGGCTGAAGAAGAGGGTTTTTCAGGCAGACCAAAATCTGATTTCAAAGTGTTTTTTTTTGCATAAACTTTAAAGACATGTTTTGGGGACCTCTTAGACCAATATATGTTGATGAAAAAAGCGTGATATGTCACCTTTAAGGTTTTGTGTGTGGGTGGGATTATTAGTAACAAACAGATGTGTGTCATATAGCACTACTGTTTTGTTTATGTAAAAATACAAATTGGAAGTCATAAAAAAAAAAAAACTGTTCATCTCTGACAAACTTCAGGAGGTGAAAAAGAAGAGTGAGGAGTGGATTTGATCCAGACTGGAGCCTCCACTTTCTCCCATGCCCTAATTTCCCAAATCAACCCCCCCTCTTCAAGCATCTGCTGATTCATAAGCCAAGAATCCATTAGTTAAGGGCAAGTTCTGCCCCGTCTAAAAATACCAGTGGAGCAAGTGTAATGAGACGGAGTGAGAGCCAGTATTCTCATCCGGAGGCGAATTACACTCAACTCTTTGGTCAGAACAGACAGAAGCAAACACACTGCCTCTGCTAATTGTAATAATCTAAATTAATTGCCGGCATACAAGACGCCCCTTATTGGTGGGATGAGCGATTATGTCGTAAGTGGGTCTGCCCTGTGGTGCACCAGGCATCCAATCTTTCCCCATCTAATTATATGGGGAGTTATCGTGTCCCTAATGACTTTGCGTGTTGCCTTCTCCTTAAGAAGCTCAAGATAAAGGCGAGGACAAAATGATGTAAAGCGCATTATCGTTGGCAGTGGACTCCTGGCGGCATTACTTTAAATAGAGCTTGATTCCCTCTTTGTAGCCCGGCTCTTTTGTGAGATACGAGAACGCCGCTAATGAGTGCCCACACTCTTGATTTGGAATATGCCCAGTCTAATTTCTGCACAGGAGGGAAAAAGGCAGCTTAACAAACGCGAGGGGGAAAATCTCCCCTTTTTTTCTAGTTGATTAGAGAGAGAGAGGAATCTGTGTATGAATGCTGACAGGCTGAGGTTGTTGAAGGAGGGTTGAAGTGGAGGTTTGTAGTTGAACAACAGTTCAATCAGGAGGGACAAGTTAATGAATTATCAATTAGTGTTATTTTACAGAGATGATGTGTTATTGAGTTTTCGTCAAGCGCTTGGACTTGGAGGATCGAAGGGTGTCTAGTTAAATCCATCCCTCTATGTGGAGTCCATGTGGAGTCCAGACTCTGCTGGTGGAGGTGTTTGAGAGATGATGGAGATGATCAAACTCAGACCGGGCAGCGATGGAGCTGAGGATGTCATCGAAGGCTAATGAAGCTGCAGAGATTGTGCAGTGATGGGGAGGTGGAGGGTCGCACGCATCAAATGCATGAATGAACTGGAGACAGAGGAAGCCGTGTTGAAAAAGGCACACACTGGGATCCTGTCTTTCCCTCTCTCTCCTCTCTCTGCCTGTCTCTCACTTTAACTCTTCCTGTCCCATTAAAGTTACTAACCATAGACCTTTCTGGAGTCCCTGAGCTCCCTTGTCTCGTAGGTTCCTCTGGATCTCTGCTGTAGGCTGTAGATTCCTTTTTTGGGGTCTGTTATTCATCCTTTCTTTCTTTCTTTCTCTTGTTTATTCCTTCTTACTTTTTCTTTCATTCCTTTCTTCCTCTCTTTTATTCCTTTTTCCTTTCATATCTTCTTTGTTTCTTTCATTCCCTTCTTCTTGCTTTCTTTACTTCTTTCTCTTTTTCATTCCTTCTTACTTTTTTCTTTCTTTCTCTCTTTTCTTCATTCTTTCTTACTTTCTCTCCATCATTCCTTCTTTCCTGCTCTCCCTCTTTCATTCTTTCTTTCCTTCTTTTTCTTTCTCTCTTTGTTCTTTCAATGTTTCTTCATCCTTTATGTCTCCTTTTCTTTTCCTGTCCTTTCCTTCCCCATTTCTTCTCCTCTTTTTCTTTCTTCTGGTCTCCCTCTCTTCTCTCTTTTCTTAGTCCTTTCTGGAGTCCCTGAGCTCCCTTGTCTCGTAGGTTCCTCTGGATCTCTGCTGCTGTGGACGTGCCAGACTCCAGCTGCTACAACTACTACTATCCATCTCCCCACTATCATCTCTCTCTCTCTTCATCTCCCTCTATCCCTCTCTCCAACACGGTCTCAGCAGATGTGTGTCTAACATGAGTCTGGTCCTGCTGGAGGTTTCTGCCTGTTAAAGGAAGTTTGTCCTTGCCACTGTAACTTGCTAAATGCTGCAAAGTGCTCTGCTCATGGTGGATTAAGATGAGATCAGACTGAGTCCTGTCTGTAAGATGGGACTGGATCTGATCCGGTCTTGATGTTGGGTCTTTGTTAATGATAGAACATAGAGTACGGTGTAGACCTGCTCTGTTTGGAAAGAGTCTGAGGAGAACATTTGTTGCAACATATTTTTTAATTTTTTAAATGTTTATAGCAATAACTTAAGCTTTGCTAATTCAATGTTCAATATGTGCAATAAGTTCATTTCAATAAGTTTTGCAATAAACATTAAACCAGTCCGGCCCTTGACTTGCACCGATTTTTTTATTTTGGCCCTCTGTGTATTTGAGTTTGACACCCCTGCCCTAAAAGATTTCAATTCTTTTTTTTCAGTTGAATTGTTCACGTTGGGGTCACATTAAAGGTGGAAAAAGTTCTGACATGATTTATCTTTTTATTTTTTTACATCACAAAACCTGGCATTTTAACAGGGGTGTGTAGACTTTTGATATCCACTGCATCCTTCACATCATGTATCTGAACTGTACCTGTGCGCTGTGCGGTTCAAAGCTTCCTTAGAACAGTTCAGAGTTTTCATGTGTACACGGTTCATCTTTCCTGCAGAGAATGAAACGTCTGTGACTCCTACCGGGTTCAAAGATTCAGTGAAGCATCTTCAAGACAAAACAGAGAGTCAAAACATCTCTGATTTACTTCTTTCATACGACGCAAAAACAAACCGCACAAAGAAACTAGGTGAACTCTGACAGAGCTAAAACACATTGGACGATCATCTGTGAAATTAAGGCTGTCACATGCAAGACGTGTTTTTTCTTCTTCCCCTTCCAAGTGATCCGACACGAGGAGCTAGTATCAAGCGCTGAGGGGTGATGCAGATTGTTCAACATTAGCAGTGCAGAGAGAGGAGCTGCCTTCATGTGCGACATTACAAAAGCAGATCTGTATTCCCCGTGATTCACCTTCCTTTTTATTGTCTGCTTCACAGGCGTTCAAAACAAGAGTGCTGTACGGCTGGCCTTTCAACAGTTTGTTACACACACACACACACACACACACACGCACGAACACAGAGGCACAAACGCTTTACCTTGAAGTGATGCATCTAAAGCAATAAAGTGACCAATTTAACATCCTCATCTTCAACGTCTGCCACTGGGAGATAAAAGGCAGCGCTGTCAACATTACTGCAGAATGTAGCTAATAGCCTCCCAGCAAAGATGAAGCCCAGGTCTCGGCGGACCTACCATGAAAGTAGCAGTTTTATCTCTAGTATATATTCCTCGTCAGGCCGGAAGGATCTGCATGACTGAAATACGTAAACAGAACTCGCAGGGTGAAGTTGTTGCAGAGTGAACGCTCGCTGGTTTCAGCCCCTGACTCGTCTTTTTACAGGAAATATGAATAAGAGATAGAATCTGTAATTTCCTGCTAAGGGAGACATTCAGCTAATTATGCAAAAAAAAAATTACGTTTGATCAACTGATGAGGTTGTAGGGACAATTAATCTTAAAACATTTTAATCAAGCTCCTGAAATGTTAAATTCTTGCGACATTAGAGGATGTTAAAATCTGAAAAACAGGACCTACTCGATGAGAATGCAGCATCCATGCAGTATTAAGTTATGCTAACCTTACATGGCCTTCCTCCTCTTACCTCTGTGTTCCCTGCATCTAATTTGACGCCTCCTGAATTGTTAATCAGCCGGAGGAATATTAAGAGCTGCTGTAATGCTGTTTCGCCTGGAGCAACAATGTGATACACTAAATACCAAAGAAAACACAAAGTCCTAATGATTCATTAAGGCTGATATTGATTTGCTGTGCAGTAAATTACAATTAAAGACCATGCTTCAGCAAATCCACACGGCTGCTTCCTCCATTAACGACCCAACGGACCGGACAAAAGCATCTTTCTGTTGCATCTCAAACACCTGATACACACACTTCACCATTTCAACTAGTTTAGAGTTTTGCAAACCTCCTACACTTTCTGCAGTGATGTAGAAACATGGCTCCAAATCAACAGTTCTGTTCTTATGTAGCCATTCTTACATTGTGAGTCATAATGCGCTGCAATAAATATCCACAGTCTCTACATCTTTGTACTTAAACACTGACTCTGGAACAGTGCGATACTGATACGCCATGATTCCTGTTGTGTTATGAAGTGTGAGTTGATGACGTGTGAAACAAACAGCAGGAGCTTGATGTACCTTCATCTGAAGGGGAGATGGTTCAGGGGCGTAAAAGTGTCCTGTAAACCTCTTAGAATTGCAAAGGTGCTCTATAAATGAAGCTTGATTGATTGAGTTCCTTTCACATGGTTTTCACTTTGCTAAATCCCCAAAATATTAAATTATACTTCCTGTCTGGCAAAAAACAACAGAACATGAGAATATTATTGAAGGTGCATTTCGACCAAGAGTTCCAGGGTCTTTTAGCCCCCAGAGCTACTTCCCCCTGAACTAAAAGGTTCCTGGTCCCCCATTGTTGTCTGCGTTTCGACCGCGGGCTGAAGTCCCGGGTAGATTGTGTAAATCATGCCAGTGACGTATGGAGGAAATAAAGTAAATGCACTACACCACCAGACCAGTAGAGGGCAGTAACACAAAGAGGAATGCCATTCATCACAGATGACACCATAGAAGCAGACGGACAGGCAGGTATCATTATGAGCAACACAACAGTTAGCCTGTTAGCATGAAGAGACTCAGCTGGTGCTGTCTTAGATGGTGCTATATTTCATCACAGATGGATTCACTGAATCAACACGTGAGAGGAGATAAGCGCGAGTAGCAAAGACGTTTCAACACGGCTTTAAAATCCTTTGACACTACACCACCAGACCAGTAGAGGGCAGTAAAAACAAAGATGAATGCCATTCATCAAAGATGGAAAAAACAATGACTGTGAATGGTATTTTGAAAATTTTGAAAAAAAAAAATTGAAAAAGTTATGGAAAAAAGTTATGGAAAAAAATTTTGAAAAAAAAATTTTGAAAAAAAATTTTGAAAAAAAATTTTGAAAAAAAATTTTGAAAAAAAAATTTTGAAAAAAAATTTTGAAAAAAAAATTTGAAAAAAAATTTTGAAAAAAAATTTTGGCAAACATTTTTTTGAAAATATTTTTTTTTTTTGAAAAACAAAAAAAAATTACAAAAAAAAATTTGCAAAAAAAAAATTGAAAAAAAAATGTGACAAAAAAAAACGTTGACCCGGAGCCTGAAGAAAAATTAATTTTCCTCAAATTTGAAATTGTGCTCCAAAAGCAGAAAAACATGAAAAAAGTTAAAATAAAAAAGCGCGAGTAGCAAAGACGTTTCAACACGGCTTTAAAATCCTTTTGAACTCAAAAAGCCGTGATCGCAGAGATCGGTCGGTGTTTTGGTTTAAACAGCGACCCTGTTAACTGGAGACTCTCAGCCGGATGCATCCCTCATAAACGTCTTTAGACCATCATTAAATATCTGATGAGGATATTTTGAAATCTTAATAAAAACTAAACTAGTTTGCATTCCCAGGAACTCCCTCTGTGTTTCAACAGCTGTGTAAACTCCACAAACACTGACACGTTCAGCTGAAGGTCTCCAGTTTACAGGGTCACTTTTAAAACCGGAACACCGGGAGGAGAGACGCATTCACGGTGGGCTGAGAGAAGACTACTGCGGTTAATCTACCAATCAGACACGTTCAGCATTGCAGGCCCCGCCCCCAGGAAGTCCTGGCACCTTTGAAAAGTACTACCCCCCTAGCAGGGGCTTTTTAGGTGGGAGATTATCTACCCCTGAACTAAATGTAGACCCTGGGTCCTCCGGTTGAAAAACGTCTTAACATTAGATCTCTGATGAGTTCCTGGAAACATGTCATTTGGGGTTTTTGACTTCAGATTCAGCAGTTTGCCTCCCGCTGTGACGGGTTCTAAAAATGTGTGCACTCCCGGGTCTCAGGGGGCACTCAGGATAAAAGCTTTCATCACATGGTATATGTTGAATGACATATGCGCTCAATACCTCTAAAAATATCAACCAAAAAATGGATATTCAGAGTGGTGGCACTTTTTTTTTAATGTTTATGGAGTCCCAAAAAAAAAAAAAGAAAAGAAAATTAAAGTGCTGCTCCATTTACAGAATAAAATATTTCACTTTGAAGCCTCTTCGTTTGAAATCAAAACACCATTCATGAGTTACAGGCCTAAACGTCCATCAGGATGCATTGTTGTGACATGTCATAACAAGGCATAATGCTAAATGTCACACCTTGAGATTGCACATTTCAGTAACTTGAACAATGATGAGAGAGAAGAAGAAATCAAACCTCTCTTTTGTTCAAACGACATGGATCTGCAGCGTGTTGCAGCTGAAGAACACATCACACATGCCATCAGGGCTAAATTATGCTCATGTGAAACAGGTCAGGTGGAGTGGTGTGCAGTGACCGATACCTTATCTTGCTCCTTCAGCGGCTCTCCACTGTCCCTGGGATTAATTGTGTCTGTCCACTCGAGACAGCGGAGTCAGGCGAGTGTGGGCTCAGCAGCTCCCACCGCTAGGTCTGACTGAAAGAAAGAAAGAAAGAAAGAGAGAGGAAGAGTTGTTTTATTTCCACTGTTCTTTTCAGCTTTTTGTTGTAATACAGAGGCGACACATTTACCACCAATTTAACACACACAGGTGCATGCATGGAGCTGGAGTGCTGCCAATTAGCACAAACAATTACTGCAATCTACACCAGCTACTTAAGTGTTTGCATATTTATATGTGCTCTCCATGCATCCGTTGATGCTGCAACTAGTAAAACAAGTGGTGACAGTCAGGGTTCATTAATCAAGTCAAAGACAATCAGAATATCTAAATCCAATTATTACCCGGCTCTCTTATTACTGATCTTCCGGTTGTGTAAGATGCCTGATTCTGATTGGTCTAAACCCCTTGACTACAGTTATTAACTTTCACTAACATGAGCAACACCAGAGGCAAACTGATCACACGTCATGTCAAATCAATGCACAGAAAAGAGTTCAGACACATTTAGCTTCTGCTTGTTGACACCACAGACCGTAAGGTGAGGTAAAACCGTTAGCATCAAAACAATGTGGCTAAAACGTTAGCTTCGGTTAGCATGCTAAATCTGCAGGTGAGAGAAACTTTAGGTTAGCGATCTCTACAAAGAAACTTAAAGAAGAAAGGTACTTTATTGATCCCCAGGGGGGAAATTCAATTTTTTTCACTCATGCTATTTTGGACATGCTACACATACAGGTTTTTTGGTATATGCACACACATGCAGTGAACATGCTTAGGGAGAGATGTCAGAGTGAGGATGCTGCCGTCAACCAGTGCACCCAGAGCAGTTGGGGGTTCGGTGCCTTGCTCAAGGGCACCTCGGCTGGCCCAGGCAAGTGAACCAGCACCTCTCCAGCCACCAGTCCACTTGCCAAGCTTCCTCCATGCCGGGACTCGAACCGGCGACCCTTCGGTTCCAAAGCCAAGTCCCTATGGACTGAGCTTCTGCCGCCCCCTTAAACCCAGCCTCACAGCAATGGTGCACCTCATCCCACATATAAACACACCGGACACATATGAACACACTGGACACATATATGCACACCAGACACATATAAACACACCGGACACATATAAACACACTGGACACATATAAACACACCAGACACATATAAACACACCGGACACATATAAACACACCAGACACATATAAACACACCGGACACATATAAACACACCGGACACATATATAAACACACCGGACACATATAAACACACCGGACACATATAAACACACTGGACACATATGAACACACTGGACACATATATGCACACCGTACACATATATGCACACCAGACACATATAAACACACCAGACACATATAAACACACTGGACACATATAAACACACCAGACACATATAAACACACTGGACACATATAAACACACCAGACACATATAAACACACTGGACACATATAAACACACCGGACACATATAAACACACTGGACACATATAAACACACTGGACACATATAAACACACCGGACACATATAAACACACTGGACACATATAAACACACCGGACACATATGAACACACTGGACACATATAAACACACCGGACACATATAGACACACTGGACACATATAAACACACCAGACACATATAAACACACTGGACACATATAAACACACTGGACACATATAAACACACTGGACACATATATGCACACCGTACACATATATGCACACCAGACACATATAAACACACCGGACACATATATGCACACCGGACACATATATGCACACCGGACACATATAAACACACCGTACACATATATGCACACCGTACACATATATGCACACCAGACACATATAAACACACTGGACACATATGAACACACCGGACACATATAAACACACCGGACACATATAAACACACCGGACACATATAAACACACTGGACACATATGTAAACACCGGACACATTACAATGGCATTCTGTTTAGCAGTGCTATGGCCGATGGGACAAAGCTTCTGCCAAACCGGGCTCGCCTACAGTAAGGGGATCTGTATCTGCGACCGGAGGGGAGTAGCGTGAAGACCGAGTAGAGGGGGTGTTGGGGGTCCAGTGTTATAGTCCGTGCTCTGCGTATGATGGCTCTGTTGTTGAGGTCAGACAGGTTGGGTGTCGGGAGGCGGATGATTTTGGTGGCAGTGTTTGTGGTGCGTATGAGTTTGTTTGTGTTGGAGACAGTTCCATCACCATGGAACGCTGACTGACGAGGAATCACTGGGACTGTTTTTAAAAACTGTAAACATGAATCATTTAAAATCAATAAAATAATCTTTAATCAATGTTTTTATTAACGTGTTTGTGTTTTAAGTTAGTAGCCCGGTAATAGGCTCCATACATCAATCACATCACTCCCGTCCTTCAGCAGCTTCACTGGTTACCGGTCGAAGCATCGCATCGATTTCAAGATCCTGCTCCTCACCTTTAAGGCCCTCCATCACCTCACTCCTCCACACCTCTCTGGACTTCTCCATATCAACACACCCAGCCGCTCTCTCAGGTCTTCTTCTTACATTCACCTCACTACACCACCCGCCCGTTTAACCACCATGGGGTCCAGAGCCTTCAGCAGGTCCCGTGCCTCTGGAACTCCCTCCCACCAGACATCCATAAAATCAAGTCAATCTCCATTTTCAAATCACATCTCAACACAAATCATTTTAAACTGTCATATTCAATTTGATGACACCTCTTCACTGCTCTGTATCTGATCCTGTTCATTTGATTTGTATTTTAATTGCACTGAATCATGCCTTGTTGATTTTATCAGCCTCATTTTTATATTGTTCTTTTTTTTAACTTTGCCCTGTACAGTGACCTTGAGTGCTGAGAAAGAAAGGCACCTTTGAATAAAATGCATTCTTCTTCTTCTTCTTCTTCTTCTTCTTCTTCTTCTTCTTCTTCTTCTTCTAAGCGCTAACCTGCTAACCCTACATCACCCCTTACATAATGCATACGATAAGACGTCACAGTCCTGTTGTTCACTTTGTCAGCACTTATAGGATCCTCTGCATGCATCCATTTAAATAACATTTTAAGGACTAATTGTGGGATAAACAATTTTATCATTGTTTTTAAATTAAACAAATAGACTTAAGCAAACAATGGACTTATACTGCTAACAATTATTTCTTATCTAAAGCCTGAAACAGCTCATTAGTCTACGTCTCAGACCTCCATTATGCAAAAACACATAGATGCACCAACTGGTTGCACTCCATTACAATGATCTGGACCCATCCATCAACACACAGAGCCTGTTGCTGTTAGCATCCAACTATAGCAGATGGAAGAATGTAGCCTGTTGTTATCCTCTTATAGCTTCTGTATATTTTGTGCACTTGTGTGGCCAGTGGAACAATGACAAGGGAGCACTCATGGTATAATAGTATAAGATGTTTGGAGTCTGCATGGTGTGGAACCAGGTGCTCAGACTTTATTGCTGTTGACAGAGAAGGCACCGTGTGTGTGTGGACAGATATGAAAAGTCAGAAGGGATATCAAATACAAAACTCATAAATGGACATGTGGTTGTGCTTGCATGTCTTTCCTTCTGTGTGTGAGTTTGTGTTTGTGTGTGTGTGTGATAGATGGAGAGGTTGGGGGGGTTGGTTGTAGGAAGTTAGCGGGCAGGCTCCTTGGTGGCACCGCCACAAGAGGGGGTGTAGACAGCTGGCTGGTAATTGCAGCTTGCAGTAATTAAGCCCTGAAAAATTATCTGACAGTTCTGCAGCTTTGGTGCAGAATGCCACCCTGCTCCTGTTAAGTTCTCCAACCCCACAGCTTTCAGAGACTGGGACTTTGTAGCTGCTGCAGGGTCACTGAGAGCAAACAACCGCCGTGGTTTTCCCTCCTGCTCTGATGGGGGACGTTTGAAACTGTGTTTTCTTTGTGGCAGGAGACAAAGACAACATTAACTCACTGGTGACCAAAGCTCCATCCACAGAAAGAAGGATGCTGCCAAACAAAGACTTCATTAACAATATGGTAATTCAAGCAGCCCATAACCTGAAAACATGAGGATTGATACTGTCATGTGAGCCCTCCCCATCACATGTGGACCTCAAGCATCAAGCATATGTATGCTGACCATCGCAGAACCTCTATGACCTGCAAGGCATCAAATACCTTTAACTGTTGCATGATGAATAGTTGAAGAAATATCATCTAAGATCAGTAAATTAACTCTAAAGAGAAACCGTACTCTGTGTTCTATAATTAACAAAGACCCAACATCAAGACCGGATCAGATCCAGTCCCCTCTTCCAGACAGGACTCAGTCTGATCTCATCTTAATCCACCATGAGCAGAGCACTTTGCAGCATTTAGCAAGTTACAGTGGCAAGGACAAACTTCCTTTAACAGGCAGAAACCTCCAGCAGGACCAGACTCATGTTAGACACACATCTGCTGAGACCTACCGTGTTGGAGAGAGGGATAGAGGGAGATGAAGAGAGAGAGAGATGATAGTGGCAAGATGGATCGTCCGCAACAGAGATCCAGAGGAACCTACGAGACAAGGGAGCTCAGGGACTCCAGAAAGGTCTATGGTTAGTACCTTTAATGGGACAGGAAGAGTTAAAGTAAGAGACAGGCAGAGAGAGGAGAGAGAGGGAAAGACAGTGTCCCAGTGTGTCAGTCTAAGCCTATAGCAGCATAACTAAGAGCTGGTCCAAGCCTGAGCCAGCTCTAACTATAAGCTTTATCTTAAAGAGCACTTTGCAGCATTTAGCAAGTTACAGTGGCAAGGACAAACTTCCTTTAACAGGCAGAAACCGCAGGACCAGACTCATGTTAGACACACATCTGCTGAGACCGTGTTGGAGAGAGGGATAGAGGGAGATGAAGAGAGAGAGAGAGAGATGATAGTGGGGAGACGGATAGTAGTAGTTGTAGCAACTGGAGTCTGACACGTCCACAGCAGCAGAGATCCAGAGGAACCTACGAGACAAGGGAGCTCAGGGACTCCAGAAAGGTCTATGGTTAGTAACTTTAATGGGACAGGAAGAGTTAAAGTGAGAGACAGGCAGAGAGAGGAGAGAGAGGGAAAGACAGGATCCCAGTGTGTCAGTCTAAGCCTATAGCAGCATAACTAAGAGCTGGTCCAAGCCTGAGCCAGCTCTAACTATACGCTTTATCTTAAAGAGCACTCTGCAGCATTTAGCAAGTTACAGTGGCAAGGACAAACTTCCTTTAACAGGCAGAAACCTCCAGCAGGACCAGACTCATGTTAGACACACATCTGCTGAGACCGTGTTGGAGAGAGGGATAGAGGGAGATGAAGAGAGAGAGAGAGATGATAGTGGGGAGACGGATAGTAGTAGTTGTAGCAGCTGGAGTCTGGCACGTCCACAGCAGCAGAGATCCAGAGGAACCTACGAGACAAGGGAGCTCAGAGACTCCAGAAAGGTCTATGGTTAGTAACTTTAATGGGACAGGAAGAGTTAAAGTGAGAGACAGGCAGAGAGAGGAGAGAGAGGGAAAGACAGGATCCCAGTGTCAGTCTTAGCTTATAGAAGCAGAACTAAGAGCTATTTCAATCTTTAAAGCCAGCACAAGCAGTCAAGTCCACTCCTTAACTCACAAGTGGTCAGCAGGACCAGACTCAGTGTCTCAGTGTCGGTATAAAAACTCAGGTGATTTTTTGCACAGACTGTTTATGTATACAGGCCTCTAATTGAGACAGGCCTTTATTTGTCTAAGTGTACAGCCACACCCGGCTACTAAAAGGGACCCTGCCTTTAATTGGGACAGGCTTGTGTTGAAAGTTTTATGGTATATATGTAAGAAAGGGTCCTCAGATTAAACCAACATCTCCATTTAAAGGATGTTAGAAAGTATTTTTTAGAAGGAGATACAAACCGTCTCTTAAAACATTAAGAAGGTGGTTTTCCTTGGAAATGTGTTGGTACATGTGTAAATCTTTTACAACCATTATCACTCTGGTTTCCTTTTTACAACCCGTTAGAGATTGGCTGGTGTTAGAATCATGCTGGAAGGAGTTATTGACATCAAGCTGCATGATTGTCTCCTCTCAGATCAAATCCTTCAACCAGTAAAAAAAAGCTAGAAGAAGGAACTGGTGGATGTTAAATTGCTCTGGGGTGTTTTCTTGTACTGCATGCAAGATCCCCCCCTTACACCCCTGACCCCGTTCACCACTGTGCCTCCTGATGACTCGTTGATTAAAATTTAAATAGCACTTTCTGTCTGGCTGCTTCCACAGCAGGTCACACAGGGGCAAGATGTTTTCACAAAACAACACGACACTGCTTCTTGCTTCTTGCCCTGTTTAATTTTGCAGAAAATCCTAACCTCTTTCGACTGCCCCAAACTTGGAACGATATGGACTACATTAGAGGATGACATGCCGTCTCATAAATTTGTTGGAGCCCCCGTTAAACTGCGGGGAAAAGAGTCTTTGTTGTCTGAGGTTCTGAGCATTCCAGACGTCTGCACAAAGTCAGTGCATCACAGCCCGGGCGGGGAATGAACAGTCTCGCCTGTTAGCTACATGCTCTGGCCTTTTGTTTGCCAGCTCTTCCTCGTACTCAATTGAAGCAATTATTCGCTCCACTTGGCAAATTTGTCCTCCTTTCACCATCTGAGTCGACAGATGATTTAAAAGGCACCTACAGATCCACTGAAACCCAAAGTATTCCTGATTGGGGCTTTAATTTGTCCAATTAGGCAGCTAATGAGATAATTTAGAGCTCAAGTGAACCTCAATAAAGACGAGCATAGCTGTCCAGGAAGTCCTGGTTCCTGGGCCTGACTAGAGGGAAAGGTTTTGGATCAGCTTAATTTCTTCCTTTGCAGACATTGTCACTCTTTATATCATCTATCCATCCATGCCATACATATAAAACTAACCTGCATTTGGAGGACGTCTTCATGTGCTCGTGTGTCTGTGGAACAGTGCACTCCACACTCCACAGCATGTTGATTATTTGCCTTAATAATAACTTGCTTCAACCCAATTTAACCCAACCCCAACCCAAGGGAAATTAAGCTTCCACATATGTTCATATACAGAAAGTCACAGCTTTCATGCATCCACTTTACACGAGAGTTGGAGGAAGAGAAAGGGGAGCATTCATTAAGATCTGGTGTAAATAGATGGAGCTGCAGTGAAAATGATAAGAAGACGACTGTTTTATATTGTTGTATTTCCCAAGTCACCAAATTCAGAACCATTGGAAACCATGTTAGTTTAACGTGCCAACAGCATCTGTTTCCAGTGATGCCCATTTTCATACACATTGTCTTGAGGTGCATTTCGACCAAGAGTCCCGGGGTCTTTTAGTCCCCAGAACTACTTTCCCCTGAACCCCCATTGTTGTCTGCGTTTTGACCGCAGGGCCAAAGCCCCGGGTAGATTGTGCAAATCAGGCCAGTGACGTATGGAGAAAAAACAAGTAAAGGCAGTACACCACCAGACCAGTAGAGGGCAGTAACACAAAGACAAATGCCATTCATCACAGATGACACCACAGAAGAAGACGGGCTGTCAGGTATCACGACAGTTAGCCTGTTAGCATGAAGAGACTCAGCTGGCGCTGTTTTAGATGGTGCTATATTTCATCACAGATGGATGGAAAAAACAATGACTGTGAATGGTTTTTGGAAAATTTCGAAAAATTAAATTTGAAAAAAAAAAAATTTGAAAAAATTTTGGAAATAAATTTTTGGAAAAAAAATTGGAATTTTTTTTTTTTTTTTTGAAAAAATTAAAAAGAAAAAATAATAAAGATTTTAAAAAAAATTGACAAAAAAAAATTGACAAAAAAAATTGAAAAGGTTGACCTGGAGCCTGAAGAAAAATTAATTTTCCTCAAATTTGAAATTGTGCTCCAAAAGCAGAAAAACATTAAAAAAGTTAAAATAAAAAAGCGCGAGTAGCAAAGACGTTTCAACACGGCTTTAAAATCCTTCTGAACTCAAAAAGCCGTGATCGCAGAGATCGGCCGGTGTTTTGGTTTAAACGGCGACCCTGTTAACTGGAGACTCTCAGCCGGATGCATCCCTCATAAACGTCTTTAGACGATCATTAAATATCTGATGAGGATATTTTGAAATCTTAATAAAAACTAAACTAGTTTGCATTCCCAGGAACTCCCTCTGTGTTTCAACAGCTGTGTAAACTCCACAAACACTGACACGTTCAGCTGAAGGTCTCCAGTTTACAGGGTCACTTTTAAAAGCGGAACACCGGGAGGAGAGACGCATTCACGGTGGGCTGAGAGAAGACTACTGTTACAAGCTGCTAAATCAAGTGAATCACAGATGTGTGTGATGTTATTGTGGACGGCGGGCGGAATAAAAACACTGAGGTTAATCTACCAATCAGACACGTTCAGTAATGCAGGCCCCGCCCCCCAAAGCCCCAGGGCTTTTTGAAAAGTACTACCCCCCTAGCTGGGGCTTTTCAGGGGGGAGATTATCTACCCCTGAACTAAATTTAGACCCTAGTCCCTCTGGTCGAAAGACGCCTTTAGTCTGGGATTGAGAATTTAACTATCAGCTGTAACTTCCATCCCAAAGCACTCTGACACACCCTCGTTGAAAGCCAATCATATGGCTGTGCTTGCAAATCCCTTCTCTGCCTTGAATTTGTTCATGATGCACAACTCACAATCTGCTCGTCACTGCCCACCCTCAGCAGAAGTCACACCCCACTCCCAAAACCACCAACTCCCACTCTGACTCCTTTGACTGAATATAAAACCTCCCTGAAGAGTCGAAGTATGAAAAGTTGTATTTATAAAATGTCTTAATTATCACGCCATGTGTGATCATGAATCAATGAATAATTATCTGTTCATTCACTTGGCTCCTCTGATGCATGGATGTGACACCCTCCCTGTGTGTTTGAGTTGAATGTTGTTGTATGTTGGTTTGATGCCCCTCATGTGGTTGGTAGGCGGGGATTGAGCAGTCCTGTGAGGACCTGGGTCACTGCATCCAAGACCTTTAAAAAGCTCTTCCCTCAGACCGGCTCTTTATTTGCACTGAGTTCAGACGGGTCTCTTGGTTTTCCTTCATTTCCTCATCCTCACACTCCGCTCTGCAAACACGGACCAAAGTGCACCGGTCTCTCGGCTCGATAGCAAAATGTTCCCACAACAAGAGAAGATAGCTGCTGAAGGATTAAGACCTGAGCTGAGCTGCTGGGATTTATTTGCATCCTATCTCATGTAGAAGCACCTAAACATGTGATCCAGCTTCCCATATGGGATTAAAATACTGATTACAGATTAATTTACAGAAGTAACCTTTAGCTGCTGGTTTTAATCAGATTCCAGGTAAATTATTAGATGTGCATTTGGGACTGTGAAGGTCTATGTTACTGATTACTAATCACACACTTAATATTAAGTGTTTATGTGCTTTACATAAAATAGAGAAAAATCTCTCTTTAGCTGTAACCCAGCAAGGTAGTGGAGCTAGCTTGTGATTGGTAGCATGAGCAGAAAAGAGAAGGGGGCGGGGCCTGCAATGCTGAACATGTCTGATTGGTAGATTAACCGCTGTGTTTTTATTCCTCCCTCCGTCCACAATAACATCACACACATCTGTGATTCTCTTGATTTCTCTTTCTTTCATTAGTTTTTATTTGTTCTATCTTGTTTGTATGTGTGTGTACTTTTCAAAAGAAGAAGCTGTGATTCTCTTGATTTAGCAGCTTGTAACAGTAGTCTTCTCTCAGCCCACCGTGAATGCGTCTCTCCTCCCGGTGTTCCGGTTTTAAAAGTGACCCTGTAAACTGGAGACCTTCAGCTGAACGTGTCAGTGTTTGTGGAGTTTACACAGCTGTTGAAACACAGAGGGAGTTCCTGGGAATGCAAACTAGTTTAGTTTTTATTAAGATTTCAAAATATCCTCATCAGATATTTAATGATGGTCTAAAGACGTTTATGAGGGATGAACCCATTTTCTGCTTTTGGAGCACAATTTCAAATTTGAGGAAAATTAATTTTTCTTCAGGCTCCAGGTCAACTTTGTCAGTTTTTTTGTCAAATTTTTGTTTCAAATTTTTTTTGTCAAAATTTTTTGTTCAATTTTTCTTGGTCTAAATTTTTTTCAAATTTTTTTGGGCCAAAATTTTTTTTTTCAAATTATTCTTTTGTAATTTTTTTTTTTTTTTTTTTTTTTTTTAAATTCAAAAGGTTTTTTTAAAAAAAAAAATTCAATTTTTTTTTTTCAAATTTTTTTTTCAATTTTTTTTTTTCAAATTGTTTTTCAAAATTTTCAAAAAACCATTCACAGTCATTGTTTTTTCCCTCTGTGATGAATGGCATTCGTCTTTGTTTTACTGCCCTCTACTGGTCTGGTGGTGTAGTGTCAAAGGATTTTAAAGCCGTGTTGAAACGTCTTTGCTACTCGCGCTTATCTCCTCTCACGTGTTGATTCAGTGAATCCATCTGTGATGAAATATAGCACCATCTAAAACAGACCAGCTGAGTCTCTTCATGCTAACAGGCTAACTGTTGTGTTGCTCAGAATGATACCTGCCTGTCCGTCTGCTTCTATGGTGTCATCTGTGATGAATGGCATTCCTCTTTGTGTTACTGCCCTCTACTGGTCTGATGGTGTAGTGCATTTACTTTTTTTTCCTCCATACGTCACTGGCCTGATTTACACAATCTACCCGGGTATTCAGCCCACGGTCGAAACACAGACAACAATGGGGGCACAGGAACCTTTTAGATCAGGGGAAAGTAGTTCTGGGGGCTAAAAGACCCTGGAACTCTTGGTCGAAATGCACCTTTATACTACTTTTGAAGCTACAGAGTCGAACACATCCATAAAACCAAGTTTCAGCGCTCAGATTTTACAGATTAATTATTTCATGACAAAACAAGAGTCCTCTCTCCAAAACCTGGAACACAAAACAGGTTGTGTTTTTCCTCTCTCTCTCACTCCTGATTATAAATCACTGTTAAATCGCTCAAATGACAACATAACATTGTTATTATGCAAATCAAGTTGTGTTGTGTGCCAACAGTGAAATTGTGTTTTCTCATTTCAGGTTGGTGGTCAGAGAAGATCGTTTGAAATAAAGCAACATAATATATTTCATTTGTTGCTTTTGAATTATTGTGTCTATAAATTAAGCAGTAAAAAAAAAATTAAAAAATAAACTAGTAAAATGCTTCCTGTGGGTCTAAAGAGAGCTAAGTCTTGAAAATAACACTAATGACATCACCTTGGTTATCATGGCTAAGGCTTGTATTTTAACAACATGTGACCAGGCGGGAATTTGCAGTTAAAATAGAAACCATAGACCTGTCTGGGGTCACTGAGCTCCCTTGTCTCATAGGTTCCTCTGCTATGGACTTTCCAGCTGCTACAACTACTACTATCCGTCTCCCCACTATCATCTCTCTCTCTCTTCATCTCCCTCTATCCCTCTCTCCAACACGGTCTCAGCAGATGTGTGTCTGGTCCTGCTGGAGGTTTCTGCCTGTTAAAGGAAGTTTGTCCTTGCCACTGGACTCGGTCTTCGTTATGCTGCTAAAAGCTTTAATTGCTAGGATCTTGTCTTTCCCTCTCTCTCCTCTCTCTGCCTGTCTCTCACTTTAACTCTTCCTGTCCCATTAAAGTTACTAACCATAGTCCTTTCTGGAGTCCCTGAGCTCCCTTGTCTCGTAGGTTCCTCTGGATCTCTGCTGCTGGGGACGTGCCAGACTCCAGCTGCAACTTAATAGCTCTTAGTTATGCTTCTATAAGCTTAGACTGACACACTGGGACCCTGTCTTTCCCTCTCTCTCCTCTCTCTGCCTGTCTCTTACTTTAACTCTTCATGTCCCATTAAAGTTACTAACCATAGTCCTTTCTGGAGTCCCTGAGCTCCCTTGTCTCGTAGGTTCCTCTGGATCTCTGACCATCCATCTCCCCACCATCATCTTTCTCTCTCTCTTCATCTCCCTCTATCCCTCTCTCCAACACGGTAGGTCTCAGCAGGTGTGTGTCTAACATGAGTCTGGTCCTGCTGGAGGTTTCTGCCTGTTAAAGGAAGTTTGTCCTTGCCACTGTAACTTGCTAAATGCTGCAAAGTGCTCTGCTCATGGTGGATTAAGATGAGATCAGATTGAGTCCTGTCTGGAAAATGGGACTGGATCTGATCCGGTCTAGACCTGCTCTGTTTGGAAAGAGTCTGAGGAGAGCATTTGTTGGGATTTGGTGCTTTATAAATAAACAAAGAAGTGCTAAAAATGCAGTTCCTCAAGTGTCCACTTGGGGCTGACAGTAAGCATGTTTATTGTTACCATGAATGTCTTTTTTGACTGGGTGTGTATGTGGCTACTATCGCTTCTGGAGCCACCCTCAAGTGGACACTTGAGGAACTGCAGTTTCTACCACTTCATCAGCTTCCTCTCTGTCCTTATCTGAATCTGTATTTTGTGAGTCCCTTAATTGCAGAGTAATCTGATGTGTAAATGAGTGCAGTCTACTTTTAAGCACAAATAGCATTTCTCATGACAGCTGAAATTTGCCATCAAATTGAGCCAACGTCCAATGGACCTTGAATTAAGATCATTTTGTTGAATTATCTGTGTGCATTAGTGTCTGCATGTGTGGGTTTGTAAGAACATAAGTGTAGGTCATTAAATACCAGCCAGCTGCTTAAACATAAGAGCTATCAATGCCTTTAAATCATATTGTTTCTCCCTCTCTCTTTCAGTGGTCAGATTTCTTCCAAACTGCCTCTGGATTCAGTAGAAGCAATGCTTTACACTTCAGGCCCCGAATCTGCTGCTACTGAGTGAATTTTCAATCAAATAAAGCTATGTGCTGTATTTGACATCCTCTACCTTTGGGCAGGTGTTTGAACACAAGAGGTGGAGGCGTAATGTCAGGCCAATTTCGCTGCAGTCTTGCCAAAGAAAACAATAACATTGGAGGTGGCCCCTGCCAGCACTGCAAGGCTTTTGTCTTTGGCATCTCATAGGCCTCTATGACAAGGTTAAACTAAAGCACATTCCCTCGCCTACGTGCCTGCTCTGCACAATGAGAGTCGACTGGCCCCGCTCTCGCTACCAAAGAATTAATGTGCAAAGCCTGAGCAGCAAAGGGCCGATGTAAAAATTCATGACTCGCTCACACGTTTACACACAAGTGCTGAGATTCAGTTTGCAGGATGTATCTGAAGCCAGAATATTTAACCCTGACACTCCCTGGCATGCACAGAAATCTCTGTTTGAGTTTGTTTGTTGCATTTGGTGTCATGTAAACATGCTAATCCTTTGATAGCTCAATGGGAGCTTCGGAAAGGAGGGAACTGAGGGGTCTGCGTCATGAGAAACTGGTTCTAACCAAGCGGCAACTCCAGTATCAAAATGAGAAGCCCGTGTGGAAGTGATATAAACTTCAGTTCATCAAGCATCTGTTTGAGGCTGGCTGAGGAAACACAGGAAACCACATAGGCTATGTTCACACTGCAGGCAAAAGTGGCCCAAATAGGATTTTTTGGGGGGTCAAGTGACCAGGTCAGATTTTTTAGAGGCAGTGTGAACACTCAAATCAGATTTAGACCACTTCCATATGTGGTCTTCAATCAGATACAGATCTGTTTTCTTTCAATGCAACCTCAGTGTGAATGACCAAGGTGGATTTGATGCTCATTTGATACTTTCACGTCACAATTCTGTGCGGCGGTAGCCTTGCAAATATGGAGGATAGCAACAATGGAGCAAGTCAATGGAGGGACAGCGAGGTCATGGACCTCATATAAATGTATGGGGTGACACTTCCATACAAGCAAAGCTTGAGGGTTCATACCGTAACCGGTCTGACTTCCTCCATGTTTACGTTTGTGAAACAGCTGCATGTGACGTCATTGTGACTGTTGTGACGACCCCTCCACACCACTAGGTGTGTCTGTGTGTCTGTGTGTGTGTCTGTCTTGCAGGTCTGGGTCATCAAGGTGATGGGCTGCACCTGGAGCAGGCGGTATAAAGCTCTCTCCCAGCCGGCGTGGGGCTCTCTTTCGTCGGGCACACCTCTGCCCTCACCCCGTGGCGGCACCGCGGCGCGCCTGTTTTGTTTTCGTTGTGCACTATTATCTACTTTTGTAATAAATTTGTACTCACCTTTGTATACTTCGTCTCCTCTCCTGTTTTTTGTTGCGTCCTCGGAGCCTGGACGTAACACTGTTCTTTTGTGCATGTGGGGCAGATCTGAGCCGCAAACAGTTCACACTGGAATCGGATACAAGTCACTTTATAGATGGTAATGTGACCTGTATCACGCAATTCATAGAGAATCCACTTGAGGCTGGCTGCAGAAACACCAGAAACCACATACACATTCAAAGAAGACGGTCTTTACAGCAGAAATAAACATGTTTACAGCCTGGTTCAAAAAACAGCTTGGGTCTAGGTAGCTAACTTCTGTATCGGCACACACTGTACAGGGTGAATCTTTTTCTCTTGGTCAGTTCAGAAGATATTAACTAGGGGTGTAATGATTCATCTGCATCAATTTATATTCCTGTGATCCGACTACATCTATCTTTGCTCGGCTAGTTGTCCTTCCAGACGACATATATCAATCTATCATCGTTTTAAAAGGTAATACATCGATTGTATCCATACTAGGAAATAACACATTAGATTGAAGCACGGCAGACTTTATATGGATGTGTTCTTTTTTTTACACTTTTAATGATAAAGACGTTAAACGTTACTCAATTCAGGCGGCCTGTCTGTGATGTCACCACGCGCCAGCAGACAACAAAACATAGCATGGCGGACGGCAGAGGAGAAGCTGGCGAGTGAGAAATGATCAAGACACCATTGCTGTCCAGCGTGTCGAAACACTTTGGCTTTTGGAAAGATGGAGATGTTCTAAATAAGTCGCTCGCTGTTTGTAGGATATGTAAAGGTCAAGTTAAGTAACCACGGCAACATGACAAATCTATCCAACCACCTACTAAGGCGCCATGGGATTTCACATGACGACGACCGTCCAGGCGCCTCTTGCAAGGCAAGGCAAGGCAAGGCAAGGCAAGGCAAGGCAAGGCAAGGCAAATCAAGGCAAGGCAAGGCAAGGCAAGGCAAGGCAAGGCAAGGCAAGGCAAGGCAAATCAAGGCAAGGCAAGGCAAGGCAAGGCAAGGCAAGGCAAATCAAGGCAAATCAAATCAAGGCAAGGCAAGGCCAGGCCAGGCCAGGCCAGGCCAGGCAAGGCAAATCAAGGCAAATCAAGGCAAGGCAAGGCAAGGCAAGGCAAGGCAAGGCAAGGCAAGGCAAGGCAAGGCAAGGCAAATCAAGGCAAGGCAAGGCAAGGCAAGGCAAGGCAAGGCAAGGCAAGGCAAGGCAAGGCAAATCAAGGCAAGGCAAGGCAAGGCAAGGCAAGGCAAGGCAAGGCAAATCAAGGCAAGGCAAGGCAAGGCAAGGCAAGGCAAGGCAAGGCAAGGCAAGGCAAGGCAAGGCAAGGCAAGGCAAATCAAGGCAAGGCAAGGCAAGGCAAGGCAAGGCAAGGCAAGGCAAGGCAAATCAAGGCAAATCAAGGCAAGGCAAGGCAAGGCAAGGCAAGGCAAGGCAAGGCAAGGCAAGGCAAGGCAAGGCAGCTTTATTTGTATAGCGCATTTCAGACACGAGGGCAACTCAATGTGCTTTACATTAAAACATTAAAAGCACTGGAGACATTCAGACAAGCATAAAAGAACATAATTAAAATGACAAATTTAATTAAACAGAAAAGAAAAGGAAAATTAGAAATATATTAAAAATTACATTAAAATTTTAATTTAAAGTGAGTTAATATAATCTAAGATAGGAAGGCAGAGGTAAATAAGAAAGTCTTAGTCTTTGATTTTAAAGAGGTGAGAGTTGGAGCAGACCTGCAGCTTTCAGGGAGTGTGTTCCAGATATGTGGAGCATAATGACTAAACGCTGCTTCACCATGTTTCCTTCTGACTCTTGGGACTGAAAGCAGACCAGTACCTGATGACCTCAGAGGTCGAGGTGGTTCATAAAGTAGCAGCAGATCAGCCTAAACCATTCAAGTCTTTATAAACCATCAGCAGGATTTTAAAGTCTATTCTCTGACAGACAGGAAGCCAGTGTAGAGATCTAAGAACTGGAGTGATGTGGTCTACTTTCTTGGTCCTTGTTAGGACTCGAGCAGCAGCATTCTGTATGAGCTGCAGCCGTCTGATGGACTCTTTAGGGAGTCCTGTAAAGACCCCGTTACAGTAGTCTAGTCTGCTAAAGATAAATGCATGGATGCATTGCAGCGTTCATCGAGGTAACATCAGCTCTGCAGAAGGCTCATGCCTTGCCAGCATGTTCAGTCAGAGACGAGGACAAAACTCAGCTCAGGACAAAAACATCAACAACAGGACTCTAGGACTGTCCAGGATCAAGGGATTTATCTCACAGTCACACTGGATGAATTTTTGGCTAAGAAGTTACTGAATCAATTTCAAGTCACTGAATGGTTTCGGATCGTATCGTTCTAAATGAACCAATATCGTCCTTTAATCCTATCGGCAACCACGAATCATGATACCAATTGAATGGTTGTTAAAATGAATTGTTACACCCCTAATATTAGGGACATGACTGACTTGACTCACAGGCGGGAACACATAGCTGTTGGCTAGGAGGCTCAAACCCCGCCTCTTTACGTCACACTCTGCCTGGTTGAGTTCAGCATTTCCAACATGGCTGCCGCCGTCGATTGGCTTCAAAACAGCTCTCAGGAACAGATGGGTGACATCACGGATACTACATCCATTATTTATACAGTCTATGGTTCTACCTTTCCCTCCCTTGCATCGGGTTGATTTCATGTTTTGTTTAAAACAACAGCACCATGTCCGTGAAACAAAGCTCCCAGATGACACGACAGCCGAGGATTCACACACTAGCTGTCAAGGAAGCTCTGAGTCAGTGATTCTGCAGAGCAACACGAGAGAGGCAGAGTAATGGCAGATGGGGCCGTGATGGGGCTCTTTGATCCGGCTTCTGAAAAACCAAATCTTTTCCAAAGTTGGTAAGTAGAGAGGGAGTGGGGGGAAAAGTGGCCGAGCTGTGAGCAGCTCGCTGAAGACTGACACTCAGGTTTAGAGAGCGGCCTCAGAGCAGAGAGCCTGGAGATAAATAGTTTTTTCTGACAAAGACTGGAACTTAGAGATACTCACTCAGAGATATAAAGCAGAAAGAACTCAAGAGGGAGCAGCACAGAGATCCTGCAAAATGCTTCAGTGCCTCCTTCTGAGTAATAGATACAATAAATAATGTCTCAGTGAAGGAGAGTTTCAGAGCCCACTTCACAAAAAGAAAAGAAGAGAATCAGTCAATGGAGGAGATCTAAGAAGGTAAATGAACACATTTGTTAGATGAGTGCTTTAATCCACAAAGTCACAGAAAGAGGGATCATAATAAAAACTGTAGTTACTGTTTTTAAACTCTGTTCTCTCTTTACTGTATGTGATCATTCTTCAAGCAAGTGAGCATGAGAGAGTTATGCATGTTCACTGTATTTTAAACATTGGTGCTTTAGTGTTTTAGTGTTTAAATGCATATGAAGGAAGATTAAATTAATATATCTTTATGATGCTGAATCTATCTTTTAGCAACACGTACTAGTGGTGCAACGGATCCGTACGGATGCCTCTCCACGGTTCGGCACAGACGTGGTCCGCGGATCGGTTGATGAAAAAAAAAAAAGGTTGCGCGTCAACTCACTCGTCAAGCGCAGCGGTAGTCATGGCAAGTGAAGGAGCAGAGGAACATTATAACCCTCCTGCATCCTGTAAGTCACATGTATGGAAGCATTTTGGTTTCCCTGTAAAATACAGTGAATGCTGAATGTGATTGAACCACGTTATGAAATTCCATCGCGCACGAACTAGACCAGAGGCCGTCAATACACGGCCCGCGGGCCGCATCCGGCCGCCTATTTGTGGTCCCCGAACTGTTATTCCTTCACTCTGTGTTTTGGTCGGGTCACCTCGTGTTTACTGGGACTTGTCTCCATGCCAACGATACGCAGACAGCCTGTTAATGGGTCACTTAGAGTCCAATGCTGTGAGTACAATTTTTAACTTTCACTTTCGTTTTTGGAGCAGTTCGCATGTTGGCACTTTGCCAGCTGTAGGACCCTAGAATAAAACGGTGTGTTCACAGTTTGCTGCTCAAAGAAAAGTGGACGGTGAAAATCAGCAAATGAAAGAAGAATGGAGTGAAACTTCTGAAGTTCCTCTGCTCCTTCACTTGCCATGCCATGAAATGCAGTGAATGAGGCAGGACTGGGCCCACAGATAGGGTGCTTTGCACATGCATTACATTTTGAGTTGAATGTTGTAAAGTTGTATTTGTCTTGTCTTCTTTCTTTTTTTTTTTTTTTTTGTTGATCCGAAAAATGATCCGATCCGTGACTCAAATCCGTGATCCGATCCGAACCGTGAGTTTTTTGATCCGTTGCACCCCTAACACGTACAGTCATGGATGAATGTCAGTCCCTCCAGGAAGTTGCGATTTCGCGATCGCAACTATCAACGCAAATTCAACCAATCAGCGCGATTTTTTCGCGGCCCTGCAATTTTTTACAATCACCGCAACTTTCCTGCAAATTTGACCAATTACCTCAATCTCAGCCCCTGCACGTCATCGGTTTTGTCATCAATTTGACTTCCTTGGAACATAAACGTAAGTCCTCACTTGATCGGCACTTTTCAACAACAAAACACGCACAGAGAACGGGTGAAAAGAGGGGACAGCAGGCGGGACAAGTGACCATGACAACGTTGTTATTTATAGATTGAGGGGCTCAGTGTTAGCTTGGTCTCTACCTGCAGCAGGTGTGCTTTATGAACCAGCTCTCCTCACCTCCATGCATCTGTCTCATCTTCATTGAGGATTTTTACCCCCCGGTGTGTGTTAGTGACAAAGACACAACCGGGGGACGTCTGTTTACTATTTGATGTTTGACGTTGTTGCCGTGGTTACCGTAAAAAGCTCTGCATCTACAGCTTGATTTAATCCAGTTTGGTGAAACATCAGACACATTCAGTAAGTTTGGATCAACTCCTTGTCATCAAAGATGCAGATTCATTTCAGAGTGCCGTGAACTGACTGTGCATCAGTCGCTGCGAGGTGCATTCAGGGACCGTCGTAAATGTGCAATACAGTCCTTTCATGGCATTTTACTGTGAATCAAGAGAATCAAAATACAGTCAGTGGCCACATCTAGAATGCTTTCTAAAAACAACTGTAATTTAGCATATTTACTTGCCCCTGAGATGTTATTGGGGGGAAAAAAGCAACAACAACAAAAAAACTTTCACCGCAATTTTTTCAAAAAGCTGTCGCAAATTCAGGCTTTTTGGGGACACAACAATCACAAACAAATCCCGCGAAATCCTGGAGGGACTGGAAAGTATTGGCACCCCTGGAATTTCTCAGAAAATACAACGTTTCTCCCAGAAATTGTTGCAATTACAAATATTTTTGGTATACACATGTTTATTGCATTTATGTGCATTAGAACAACACAAAAAATTGACATAATTTTGCACAAAACTCCAAAAATGTGCCAGACAAATTTGTTGGCACCCTCAACTTAATATTTGCACACCCTTGGGGAAGAAATAACTGAACCCAATCACTTCCTGTAACCATCAACAAACTTCTTACGCCTCTCAACTGGAATTCTGGACCACTCTTCTTTTGCAAGCTGCTCCAGGTCTCTCAGATTTGAAAGTAGCCTTTTGAGATCTTTCCACAGGTGTTCAATGGGATTTAGATCCGGACTCATTGCTGTGCCTGGCTGAGACGGAGAGAAATGCACGCTCCTAGCTGACGACACATTCCTCCCCGCCCCCCCCACACAAGAAGAACTAACATCGGCGTCTCATGAAAAAAAGAAAATTGCATGGCATTTCCTTTTCAAAAGAGGAAGTAAAACTGAAGAAAGGATGGAAAAAAGAAAAGCTCCTAGAGTGAAAAAAAGTTACAATAACACAAGTCCTGACTCCTGAGGGATCATTAGAATCATGTGTGGCTCAAATCAAACAAGAGAGGATGATCATGTGTTTTTACACCCGACTTTCGGGGTCTTAAGTTTTGACTTCATATTTAAAAACGTTGATTTGTGCATGCGAACGGGCCCGTGGGTTAAATGTAGACAATGCATGGTTTGTACAGGGGTAGACGGAGAAGACCTCTTCTTCTTTTTGATAGTATTTGGTCTGATTTTCAGACCCTTATAACACACGTGACGGAGGGAGCGAGGGGCAGAGAGGTGCCAAACGTGTTGATTCATTCGTGTTGAGTCTGGTTTTGGTATTAAAAAAAGGAAAATGCTGTTACTTGCATCTTTGTATGTATGTATTACTCAGTGTAATAAATTGTATTTTCAAAAATTGTTGCAATTACAAATGTTTTTGGTAAACACATGTTTATTGCATTTATGTGCATTAGAACAACACAAAAAAAACAGAAGAAAAAAAGACAAAATTGACATAATTTTGCACAAAACTCCAAAAATGAGCCAGACAAATTTGTTGGCACCCTCAACTTAATATTTGCACACCCGTGGAGAAGAAATAACTGATACCAATCACTTCCTGTAACCATCAACAAACTTCTTACGCCTCTCAACTGGAATTCTGGACCACTCTTCTTTTGCTCCAGGTCTCTCAGATTTGAAAGTAGCCTTTTGAGATCTTTCCACAGGTGTTCAATGGGATTTAGATCCGGACTCATTGCTGGCCACTTCAGAACTCTCCAGAGCTTTGTCTCCAACCATGTCTTGGTGCACCCATGACCTCTGACGCAGACCCAGCTTTCTGACACTAGGCCCTACATTGTGGCCTTAAATCTGTTGATAGTCTCCAAACATCTTTGACCCCCCACCATGTTTGAATGTAGGTACTGTGTTCTTTTCTTTGTAGGGCTCATTCCATTTCTGTGAACAGTAGAATGACATGCTTTTCCAAAAAGCTCTACCTTAGTCTAAAGTAGAGATAGACGATTATCAACCGGGCCAATTATCGGCGCCGATATTCGGCATTTTGGCACATATTGGCATCTGCCTTTTTTAAAAATCTGTCCGATAAGAGATCAATTTAAAACTGGGTTATTTTGGCTCTGATGCAGCTGTGCCTCTCTGTCTGCTGTCACTATCGCTTTTGGAGGCAGCCTCAAGTGGACACTCAAGGAACTGCACTTAATCAGCTTCACTGGAGGTCGCTGCTTCATTCAAGCCTGACTCTGTTAGTTGTCCTTTCCTAAAGCGGTCTCTTGTGAGTCCCTTAATTGGGGAATCAACACATCATCAGACTCAAGGCTTGGTGACTTGACTTCATCTGATGAATACAAATCATAATATGATCTGTGTGACTGTGAAGCTCAAAGTAGAGGAGATTGGTTACTCCTAACTCAGTTTGCAACTGAACAAGCTAGCATTCCTTCAGTATTATTGTGTGTATTATCAATCAATCAATCAAGCTTTATTTATAAAGCACCTTTCATACAAATGAAATGCAATACAAAGTGCTTTACAGCGATTGAAAACAAGAAAGAAGCAGAAATGAAACAATGGCAAGACATATTAGGGGAAGAGAATATTAATGATAATAAAAATAATAAGAATACAAATTAAAAATAAGAACAACATAAAATAAAATAGAGACTAATGCACACCAAAATAAAATATGTGTAATTAAAATAAGTTAAAGCATCAAAATTAAGAATAGAAATAGTTAAAATAAATAGATTTAAAAGGTAAGGATAAGAGTTGAAAAATAAAACTAAGGCTAAAAATATCAATATCAATCAATCAATCAATCTTTATTTGTATAGCGCCAAATCACAACAAACGTTATCTCAAGACGCTTTTACAAACATAGGAGGTCTAGACCACTCTATGTCAAATTATGAACAGAGACCCAACTTCAAGACAGGGTAAGACTCAGTCTGACCCCACCTTAATCCATCATGAGCATTGCACATCGCAGTATTTAGCTAGTTACAGTGGAGAGGACAAACTTCCTTTTAACAGGCAGAAACCTCCAGCAGGACCAGACTCATGTTAGACAGCCATCATGCCTCGACTGAGTTGGGTCTGGAAAGACAGATAGAGGGGAGTAAAAGAGAGAGAGAGGTGATAGTGATGAGACGAGTCGTAGAAGCTGTTGCCGCTGGAGTCCAGCACGTCCGTATCAGCTGGAGTCCAGATCGTCCGCAGCAGGAGGACGTCTACGGCAGCTCAGAGGAATCTACGAGACAATGGAGCTCAGGGACTCCAGAAAGGTCTATGGTTAGTAACTTTAATGGGACAGGCAGAGTTAAAGTAAGTGATGAAGGGGTTGGGGGGAAGAAGGTGAGCTAGGATCCCAGTGTGTCAGTGTGCCAGTTCCCCCGGCAGTCTAGGCCTATAGCAGCATGACAAAAGCTGGTCCAAGCCTGATACAACTGAGTAGATAAGTAAAATTAAATAAATGAATGAATAAATACATCAAAACAGAATAATATAACAGTTAAAATAACTAAAATAATAAAGCAACATTTAAATCAATATTACAGTAAAAGGTAGGTAATAAAATTGTTAAACTCTCCATAAAAGCCAGACTGAATAAATACGTTTTTAGTTTACGTTTAAAAGTCTCAATATCTCTATCAGCGCCTCTCAGATCCTCCGGCAGGCTGTTCCATAGTTTGGGAGCGTAGTGGCTAAAAGCAGCGTCACCAAATGTTTTAGTTCTGCTCTTAGGAACAGCTAAAAGAGAAGAGCTGGAGGATCTGAGAGACCTACCTGGTTTATATACTGAAAGCATCTCTGAGATGTAGTCTGGTGCAAGGCCATGCAGCGCCTTAAAAACTAGTAAAATATTAAGCATAAGTTCATGTGTAAATCAAAAAGGAAAAGAAAACTGAAAGTAGAAATCTCTGAACCCACTGGCATTTGTGAGACTGTTTTTTTTTGCCTCGTTGAGAAATGGGCAACTTCTCAGGGGTTAGCCAGCTGTGAGCTCCTGATAACTCCATGCTCAGACTCTCTCTTCCATGTGTTCATTGTTTACACTCCAACAATCATCTCGTGAAGTCAGACTTCCCTCAGAGGAATACGACGACGTCCATTTCCAGATTGTTAGCTGCCTCCACGTACAGATGTCTATTTTTGGAGATTGATTCCAGCTAAATGGTTGTCAGACGATCGCCTCTGGGACCTCAGATGTCATTACAGCTCATTATGTTCCCTCTCTATTACGCTCTACGCAGACTGGTTTCCTAAAACCAAAGCCTGCTGAGAAGCTGGAGGGCAACACCAAAAACTCATCTCACCCTCCTGCAGAGTCTGTGCTCTTCAGACGGACGGAGGACGGAAGCTCTCACAGCCTTTGTGCAAGTTACCAAGGTGAAATCACTTAGGTCTCCACATGCATATATACATATACATATATATGATCACTAATGGATACTTGTGTATGCATGACCCTGTTGAATTTTATAGTTAGCATGTAATTACCATATGCAGAAACAAGCACATGTGGTCAATCCTCCTGTGTGAAGGACAAATCCCAGAAGCTGCGCTCTCCTTTTGGAACGTTATCATTCCAACAGTATCGTTCCTCTCACACCAAAGGGAATACCCCAAGGCTATTTCAGCAGCACACTGCAAACATCACACAGTGGAGCTTTGAAGTAGCCTACGGCTGCAACCTTGTCAATACAAATCGGGTGAGATGCTCTCCAGCATTTGGCGTTTCATTTTACCCTCAGTGCTCAACAGTTCAATACGCTCAGCTCACTGCTGCTGATGCTGCTGCTGGGGAAATATTGTGAAATCTTATATTGCATAGGGTTTCAGGTCTTTACAATGTTGGTGCCTGGTTTGATCATTATGGGAGGGAAAAGGAACAAGGAAAGCCTTGTTAGTGTATTTCTTTATGTTAAAGTCAAAAGATCATGTGCAGCTAAAAGGTTACCACTCATATGAATACTAGGTACAGGTGGACGCCTCTAAGACGAGGATGTAAAGGGAAATGTGAAGTTAGCTGATGGTTATGGACCAACATGGACCAGAACAATCTATGTGTCCTGCACGTTTCATTGCGTTCATTTCAGGGTTCCCACTCTTTTCCAGAGATCATTTTCCAGGACATTTCAAGGACATTTTCAGTGATGATCAAGCTGGTATGACAGTCTAAATTTAATTCCTAATTTAGTTCCTAAATAGTCTAATATGTTCCTCTCGGTGGAAGTCTACATTGAAAGACGTGCAGTATATGGCTATCCATGAAGTCATCTCTTACATGCTTAAAAACTTGTTGATATCTCTAATTAATAATGAGATTAATAATGATGGAAAGAAATACACTTTTTGACATCAGACCATCCAGTCCCATTAGTTCAGTCTCTTGCAAAATGACACTTAAACAAGTAGACTGCAGGAGCTAAGGACTGAACTGCCAACCCTCCAACTAAGGGCCGAATTCCACCAGATCCAGTCCGTCTCTGATCCATCACAGCACCGGATCTGATCGGTTTCTATTCTACAGTCATGGCCAAAAGTTTTGAGAATGACACAACTATTAATTTTCACAAAGTCTGCTGTTTCAGTTTTTATAATGGCAATTTGCATATACTCCAGAATGTTATGAGGAGTGATCAGCTCAACTGCAATTAATTGCAAAGTCCCTCTTTGCCTTGAAAATGAACTTTATCACCAAAAACACATTTCCACTGCATTTCAGCCCTGCCACAAAAGGACCAGCTAACATCATTTCAATGACACACAGGTGTCACACACATTAACACAGGTGTGGGTGTTGATGAGGACAAGGCTGGGGATCAATCTGTCATGATTGAGTGACTGGACACTTTAAAGGGAAGATTGTGCATGACACCATTGTTCCTCATCTGTTAGCCATGGTTACCTGCAAGGAAACACGTGCAGCCATCATTGCATTGCACAAAAAGGGCCTAACAGGGAAGTTTATAGCAGCGAGTAAGATTGCACCTCAGTCAACCGTCTATCCAATTATCAAGAACTTCAAGGAGAGAGGTTCAATTGTTGCCAAACAGGCTCCAGGGCGCCCAAGAAAGTCCAGCAAGCGCCAGGACCGTCTCCTGAAGGTGTTACAGCTGCAGGATCGGGCCACCACCAGTGCAGAGCTTGCTCAGGAGTGGCAGCAGGCAGTGTTGTGTTCCGGTTGCGTCTCTGATCAATGGGTCTGAGTCCTCCGGATCAGATACACAAGACCTCTATTTGTGCCGGATGCCGGAGCACGACGCATCAATCTCAACAGAGCAGATGGAGCGGGGACAGGAAGTCAGGTTTCACCAAAACAAAATGAAAACATCCGGTTGATTTTCAGAATAAAACACTCTGTGTTATCACCAGATCGTATTTCACTTAACTACAACAACAAACCAAAGTCATGATGAGCGGAGCCAGGCCTGGAGTCAACAGGTCAGAGGTTTTCAGAGGACCAGGAAGACAACATGGATGAGGAGAGGAGGAGGAGGAGAATCCTTGATTCGGCAAAAATCAAACATTTGTATCTATTTTTAAATCTTACTTTTAGTTTAGACCTGTGAATTTGATAGTTTTATTGATTTATTTTAACGCAACAAAAACTCTTTATCTGGGGCGCTGCTGGCCTAGCGGTCTAAGCGCCCAACGTTTAGAAGCTATAGTCCTCGTCGCAGAGGTCGCCGATTCGACTCCTGGCCGGTTGACCATTCACTGCATGTCCTCCCCCTCTCTCTACTCCCCACATTTCCTGTCTCTCTTCAGCTGTCCTGTCCATTAAAAGGCGAAAAAGCCCAAAAATATAACTTCATAAAAAAGCCAAAAAGTCTTTATCTGCTGGACGCTCTGATCGTTACTCTAACCGCTTCCTTCTCACGGACGCCGGCCCTGAAGTGTTGTTTTTAGCATCTGATCGTATTTCACTTAACTACAACAACAAACCAAAGTCATGATGAGCGGAGCCAGGCCTGGAGTCAACAGGTCAGAGGTTTTCAGAGGACCAGAAAGACAACATGGATGAGGAGAGGAGGAGGAGGAGAATCCTTGATTCAGGGATTACAGGGGGGAAGCCTCGGTCACATGACTCCAGCTGTCCGGCGGTCCTGAAAACGCAGCCGGTGGGTGCTGACGGAGGAGAGAGCACGGAGCTGGACCGGACACGGGTCGTAGATAACATATAGCATCACATACTTTTTGTCCCACATCTTTTACATACAAGCATCCAGATCAAACCTTTGTATGAGCCTGTAGATTGGCAGCATCCTGTATGATCCAAAGCAGCAGTCTCAGTTAACCTTGTTCTGTTCTGGTCCTCTGGTCTCAGTGAAGCTCTGTGAGAAACATGCTCCCACTTTCTGATGTGAATGCAATTGACTGGACTTGGTCCTTAGTCAACAAAGCTTGTTTTCACAGCTCAGGTCTCTGAGGTGGCACCATGTATCGCACAAACACCCCCCCCCCCCCACCCTGACCTCCGACTGTGAACAGTCTCCCACCTTATTGTGAGACTCATCACCTCACTCTCCACGCTGAGAGCGGCGCTGAATAACAATGGCTCCTTTCAACACACTTTCTTTGTGAAATGTTCAAAAAACACACACACACACACACACACACACACACATACACACACACACACACACACACACACACACTCTCTTTCCCAAACTTTGCTCACGCTGAAGCCAGCTCGCACGGTTTCATCACAGAGATGTTGACACTCTTCAAACCCTCTCTGAGACTCCCTCTGACAATCTGTAGAGGGGAACAGGGGCAAGTTGCTCACAGCCATTACACCTCTGTCTGGCCTTGTCCCAGCAAAGGGAGGGGGGGCGCGCCTGGAGGCAGGCGGTGGGCCGTACTGATACTGGATGGCTGGATAGTTAAGTTGGCCGGTGGGAGAGAGGGTGACCTTCACATGGGTTCACAGACTGTCCAGACGCATTGATGGTTAGCATATGAGCAGATAAATCAATGGGCACTTTCTCTATAAGCTCAGCTCGACCGCTAATGTCAGCTTGTGATGACGCCGCTATCTGCTGACGTCAAATTAATTCAAGTGTGGTGTATGTAACGTTAGGGGATACAAGCTGCAATTTCAGGATACTTGAGCTACATTCTGTTTAAGATAAGATAAGATAAACTTTATTGTCCCTGGGGGGAAATGTGTTGTGTACATAAGGGCAGTGCTGCTCACAAACAATACATTAAAGGTGACATATCACGCTTTTTTCATCAACATATATTGGTCTAAGAGGTCCCCAAAACATGTCTTTAAAGTTTATGCTCAAAAAAACACTTTGAAATCAGATTTTGGTCTGCCTGAAAAACCCTCTTCTTCAGTCCTCCTCAGAACACTCTGTTTTCTCTCTGACCACGCCCCCTCAGGAAGTGGGTGTGGCCTCGGCTCTCCAGCACGTTGATCTAATGTTGATCTAACCCTCTGAATCTGATCCAGAATCTGATCCTGACGGAGAGGCGCCTGCAGCAGGACCTTTCTGAACCATTGGTCACAGATTTAGTGTTTCTTGTTGTTTTATTTGTCAGCATGTAGACGTGTGTCTTGGTACACAGCTACAAACATGTAGCTATGTGGCTATGCTAACTAGCGCTAGCACTTATCCATGATAAATAAAAATCATCCACTAGATCTTCAAATCTGCAGACGTGGGGAGTCAAACCGACCTTTGTGTTTATTAAGACAGCCTACAACTAGCATGCCTCCCTCCTAAGCTCCTTGTTAGCACACATGTGTGCAGGGAATGAAAAACGGAGGAGGGGTTGAGTTGTATTTTATACAGTCTATGGGCTGAACAAGCTCCGAGCTCTGACTTCCTGTAACAGACCGGATATTGTTGTTACGTAACAAAAACACTGAAGTCTGAAACGGCTGGTTTCAGCACACATTTACAGAAAGGTGGAGAAATCAGAACAGGGGCAGAATGGATTCTTTTCATTCTAGGGGGGTTTGTAGACAGGGACACAGATTTCAAGTAGAGAACCATTAAAAAGTCCATTTTGCATGATATGTCACCTTTAATTCATCATACCAATATACAAATAACATGCCCACAGTCAAGATAAGAAACCATGTCACTGTGGCATACCAATGACACAACAAATACCAGCAAACAAGCGTCACACAAACTTTGTTGTTGATGCTTTTCTCTCTCTTCTCTCTCTTGTCTTCCCTCATGAAAATGCAGCAGTAAGGGGAGGTAGAGCACACAGCCTAACCTTGTAGCGGTGAGCGCTAGCCCAAGCATGTTCTTTACAGCCACGTTCTTAACTGTGATGTCAGCGGTTGCTGGAACAACTTAAGTCCCTGTAGATTCTATTTCCAGGTGGCGGTGTGGTTGCTCCCCTGCTCTGGCGTGGACTTGGCGTGAGAGCATTCCAAAGACTGTAAATGTCAAGTTAGCCACTTGACAAATTCTCAACTGGAGATGAAAATGTTTTCATTTTTTGGATTTACTCAAGAAAAAGTAAATGATGTCAGTTAATTTTGTGCTTTGAAATTCTGTCCTTTCCCAGACCTACTTTGTAGGCAGATTGTTTTTCACGTCAGCTCACAGAATAATAAAAAAAATCATGACGACAATCATAACATTTAATACAAACACAGATATGTGAGTCACAGCAGCAGATTCAGGACCTCTTTAAAGAAATATGAAAATTAAAACTGTCTTGTTTGAATTTCCTTCAGTCAAAGATCCGTCTCTGATCCGTCACAGCATCGGATCTGATGGTTTCTATTCTAGTCAATGTGTTAACTTCCACTGGATCCACTTTGTCACTGATCAATGGGTCAGAGTCCTCCGGATCAGATACACAAGACTTCTATTCTTGCCGGAGCATGACGCATCAATCTCAACAGAGCAGATGGAGCGGGACAGGAAGTCAGGTTTCATTAATTTTCAGAATAAAAGCACTCTGTGTTATCACCAGATCGTATTTCACTTAACTACAACAACAAACCAAAGTCATGATGAGCGGAGCCAGGCCTGGAGTCAACAGGTCAGAGGTTTTCAGAGGACCAGAAAGACAACATGGATGAGGAGAGGAGGAGGAGGAGAATCCTTGATTCAGTGATTACTGAAGGGGAAAACCTCGGTCACATGACTCCAGGGAGAAGTCATTCTTTTTCTCAGATTCTAAGATTAAAAATCAGATTTCTGGCTTTCTTGATATTTTTTGTTAAATGTCAGAACTCAGACTTTAAAAAAACTCTGAATAAAAAGTCTGAATTTATTCTTCGTCTCAGATTTCTAAATTGAAGTCTTAATTCTGACTTTTTACAACAAGTTTCTCGACAAATTTCTGATTAAATTCTGATTTTAAACTTTTTTCTCAGAATTCCACTTTTTTCAGAATTCTGAGAAAAAGTCAGAATCCATTTTTTTTTCTCAGATTCTAAAATAAAAAATCAGGATTTTGACATTTTTCTCAATTTTTTTTCAAAGTCAGACTTCAGAATGTATTTATTTTATAAAGTCTGAATTTTGACTTTTCTTCTCAGATTTGTGGAGAAAAGTGAGAAATCATACTTGTATCAAAATCAGAATTTGTTATCATGTTATGTTATCACCAGATCGTATTTCACTTAACTACAACAACAAACCAAAGTCATGATGAGCGGAGCCAGGCCTGGAGTCAACAGGTCAGAGGTTTTCAGAGGACCAGGAAGACAACATGGATGAGGAGAGGAGGAGGAGGAGAATCCTTGATTCAGTGATTACTGCAAGGAAACCTCGGTCACATGACTCCAGCTGTCCGCCAAGAATCAGAGACCGGTGGAAGACCAAAGTAAGAATGGATCGTGGCTGTGCATCATTTCCATCCCTCTATCCGCTCTGTCTCAGGGTTTAACTCACAAAGCAAATTGAGCTAATGATATTCAAGCGTAGAAACGCACACATGTTTGCAGCTCTGTGCAGTTTGCTCCAGTTTTGTGTTGTGCAAGCATCTCCAGAGCTGCACTGTGTACTCTCCACCTGACGGCACTTAATCTAACCACACTGCTTTATGATGAGTTGGACAGAGAGAGATTCCTCGCCATGATTCACACCGCATGTGACAGTTATTTCAAAGTTCACATCCAGCTTCCTTCGTGGAGCAAGCTAGCAAAGAGCAGCTTGTTAAGATCTAAAAAGGAAACAGTCATGCATCTTTGCACAGCTTGTTCGTGCAAGAAATGTCTATGTGATATTAACATATTTTATGTACAGATATATTATTGCAATGTCTATGTGATCTCAGCAGATGGTATAATTTCACTTTAATGGTGCAGGGCTGTTAGCGCCAGTGTTGTTGAATTAGCTGTTAGCTGCAGTGAGGCTCATTTGCATAGGGAAGTGCATATTTTGCTCCAAATGAAAGCTAATGGATCACTGTAATGTATGCAAACAACACTGGTGCACAGTGATGCACATTTGCACAATGTTCATTTCTCTCGTGTGCACACGTTTAGTGGGAACAAAAGCTGCACAATCCTTTAGTGAATCAGGCCCAGAGTGCAGACCTGCAGACCTGTGCAAACATGAACGACAAACTTGAAATGCTTTGTCATTAAATCTGCTGTTCATGCACTGAATGCACCAGATAATATGAGGAAATCTGCATTCTTCCTCCTAAACAGCCTCTTTACAGGGAGAATTATGTGGCTGGCTGTGTGCCATGAATCCGCTCAGCGCCTCGGTGACAGACAGGAGCTGGTGGAAATATTTTGGGAGCCCTGGCTTCCACTGGATCCACTTTGTCACTGATCAATGGGTCTGATTCCTCCGGATCAGATACACAAGACTTCTATTGTTCCCGGATGCCGGAGCACGACGCATCAATCTCAACAGAGCAGATGGAGCGGGACAGGAAGTCAGGTTTCATTAATTTTCAGAATAAAAGCACTCTGTGTTATCACCAGATCGTGTTTCACTTAACTACAACAACAAACCAAAGTCATGATGAGCGGAGCCAGGCCTGGAGTCAACAGGTCAGAGGTTTTCAGAGGACCAGAAAGACAACATGGATGAGGAGAGGAGGAGGAGGAGGATCCTTGATTCAGTGATTCACAGTGTTCACAGTGTGTAGTGGTGTTACTTCCGAGGTGCCAGTATATCATTATCATGATCTAAAGTGAGTGCCACCAACATGTCTGTTGGTGGCACAGAAGATCAGAACCTTCTGTTATATCTTGTTGAATACACACCAGCCTCTTCTCTGTATTCTTCTCAGGCATAAGAAGAGATTCCAAGAACCCAAAAGGTCAAGCTTTGCAAATCTAAGAATGTGTTTATTGAAAACATTATGAATAAAGTTCTCAGTGGTTTGTTTATTTTATCTTTCCACAGCTTTGTGTGAAGGATGGTGGGAAAGGTTTTTGACGAGATCCACTTTGACAGGAAGTGTAAATGTATCGTTTTGAATCATTTTCACGGAGGCTTGACGTTTGCTGCAGGGTTATGACCTTTCATCACAGCCTCAGAGGAGGGATCCACGGAGGCTGGGACTTTAAGCTCGCCACATAAACAATGGATGATGGAAAACACAGCCCTCAGTGTGTTTAGTCCTCTATCTTACAGAAAGCTTTTCTTCTCTTCTACCTGCAGCCAAACTGTTTAAACCGTCCAAAGTTTGAGACACACTTCATCATATATCCTCTCTCTGCCTGTCTCTTACTTTAACTCTTCCTGTCTCATTAAAGTTACTAACCATAGACCTTTCTGGAGTCCCTGAGCTCCCTTGTCTCGTAGGTTAAGAGAGAGAGATGATAGAGGGAGAGACGGATAGTAGTAGTTGTAGCAGCTGGAGTCTGGCACGTCCACAGCAGCAGAGATCCAGAGGAACCTACGGGACAAGGGAGCTCAGGGACTCCAGAAAGGACTAAGAACAGAGAGAAGAGAGGGAGACCAGAAGAAAGAAAAAGAGGAGAAGAAATGGTGAAGGAATGACAGGAGGAAAGGAGGGGATAAAAAAAGGAGACATAAAGGAGGAAGAAACATGGAAAGAAAGAAAGGAATGAAAAGAAAAGGGAAAGAATGAAAGAAAGAATCAAAAAGTAAGATGGATTAAAAAAAGAGAACAAAGTAAAGAAAGCAAGAAAGAAAGAGGGAAAGAAAGAAAGAAAGAAAGAAAGAATGACAGACCCAAAAAAGGAATCTACAGCAGAGATCCAGAGGAACCTACGAGACAAGGGAGCTCAGGGACTCCAGAAAGGTCTATGGTTAGTAACTTTAATGGGACAGGAAGAGTTAAAGTAAGAGACAGGCAGAGAGGAGAGAGAGGGAAAGACAGGATCCCAGTGTGTCAGTCTAAGCCTATAGCAGCATAACTAAGACCTGGTCCAAGGCCTACAAGTTTGGAGCATAGTTTTCTAGAGGGGTAATAGGGCACTTTCATGTCTTAAAGAGCTCATGGTGCCCTATTACCCCTCTAAAAAACTACACTCCAAGCATGCAGGCCTGCTCATCGTACCTAAAGTCTCTAAAAGTAGTATGGGAAGTAGTCTATCAGGCACCTCTCCTTTGGAATCATCTACCAGTCAGGGTCTGGGAGGCAGACATCCTCTCTACTTTTAAGAGTAGGCTTCAAACTTTCCTTTTTGATAAAGCTTATAGTTAGAGCTGGATCAGGCTTGGACCAGGTCTTAGTTATGCTGCTATAGGCTTAGACTGACACACTGGGATCCTGTCTTTCCCTCTCTCTCCTCTCTCTGCCTGTCTCTCACTTTAACTCTTCCTGTCCCATTAAAGTTACTAACCATAGACCTTTCTGGAGTCCCTGAGCTCCCTTGTCTCGTAGGTTCCTCTGGATCTCTGCTGTAGACTCCTTTTTTGGGGTCTGTTATTCATCCTTTCTTTCTTTCTTTCTTTCTTTCTTTCTTTCTTTCTTTCTTTCTTTCTTTCTTTCTTTCTTTCTTTCTTTCTTTCTTTCTTTCTTTCTGTCTTTCTTTCTTTCTTTCCATGTTTCTTCATCCTTTATGTCTCCCTTTCCTATCCCCTCCTTTCCTTCTGTCACTCCTTCACCATTTATTCTCCTCTTTTTCTTTCTTCTGGTCTCCCTCTCTTCTCTCTTGTCTTAGACCTTTCTGGAGTCCCTGAGCTCCCTTGTCTCGTAGGTTCCTCTGGATCTCTGCTGCTGTGGACGTGCCAGACTCCAGCTGCTACAACTACTACTATCCGTCTCCCCACTATCATCTCTCTCTCTCTCTTCATCTCCCTCTATCCCTCTCTCCAACACGGTCTCAGCAGATGTGTGTCTAACATGAGTCTGGTCCTGCTGGAGGTTTCTGCCTGTTAAAGGAAGTTTGTCCTTGCCACTGTAACTTGCTAAATGCTGCAAAGTGCTCTGCTCATGGTGGATTAAGATGAGATCAGACTGAGTCCTGTCTGGAAGATGGGACTGGATCTGATCCGGTCTTGATGTTGGGTCTTTGTTAATAACAGAACATAGAGTACGGTCGAACGTTTGTTGTAATTTGGTGCTTTATAAATAAAGATTGATTGATAAATGACATGAACTCTATCTCTATCTCTCCCTAGTTAGAGCTACAGCATTCAAACACTGTTGGCCAACATGGAGACTGGTTCCTTTGTCTTCCTTCCCCCCGTGTGGTCCTGTGTATTTTTTATTCTGCCTCCAGGAATAGAAGAGTCACACATAAGAGATGCTACATGAACACAAATAGGCTCACATGGTGAAAGCAAGTCAGGCAAAGTTCAGCCGGATGATGAGAAGTGCTTCTTGTGTGTGGAAAGCAGAGGGTCAGACAGCTACAGTAACAGGGTCAAGAGTGGAAGAGGGAAACATACAGAAACAGATTGGAAGCAAGGGCACCTCTGAAGCCGGACAAAAACACACAAACACAGCCGCACACACTCTTCCTGCAGCCTCTGCTCCAGCCGGGGATATTGGGCCCGGTGTTTGGCCTACTCCTCTTTGCACTTGCCATTAGTACGTTTTCCAACCCAGTTAGCAAAGACCTCAGAGCTCAGCAGCAGCAGGGTAAAAAGTGGCACTCTGGGCTCAATCTCAGCATCGAGCTGAGCACAGCTGAGTAACCAATTCTGTGTTAGATAACAAACGGTCTGAAAATCTGAGGACCGGAGTCTGAAAGTTGCTTCCAAAAGGCAGCTAGTGTTCAGCCATAAGACCTCACAACACATGGATGTCACATCACAGGTTGTCTGACACAGTGCAGCAGCATCTCTGACATTAAATAATCATTTTATTGTTTCAGAGTCTGCCTCATAAATAATAATTGAAGAAGGCTTCGCCGGCAGTTTTGTGGCCAGATTCAGCCCACAAGCATCCAGTCTCCATCAGGGAACAGAGTCACAATGTGAAGTGG
>NW_023260124.1:52500-53544 GCF_009762535.1 Notolabrus celidotus
AACAGCCCTGCACCATTAAAGTGAAATTATACCATCTGCTGAGATCACACAGACATTGCAATAATATATCTGTACATAAAATATGTTAATATCACTTTGACATTTCTTGCACGAACAAGCTGTGCAAATCTGCATGACTGTTTCCTTTTTAGATCTTAACAAGCTGCTTTTTGTTAGCTTGCTCCACGAAGGAAGCTGGATGTGAACTTTGAAATAACTGTCACATCCGGTGTGAATCATGGCGAGGAATCTCTCTCTGTCCAACTCATCATAAAGCCGTGTGGTTAGATTAAGTGCCGTCAGGTGGAGAGTACACAGTGCAGCTCTGGAGATGCTTGCACAACACAAAACTGGAGCAAACTGCACAGAGCTGCAAAAATGTGTGCGTGTTTCTACACTTGAGTATCATTAGCTCAATTTGCTTTGTGACTTAAACCCTGAGACAGAGCGGATAGAGGGATGGAAATGATGCACAGCCACGATCCATTCTTACTTTGGTCTTCCACCGGTCTCTGATTCTTGGTGGTCCGGCTCTGTGCAGGACTGGTGGACAGCTGGAGTCATGTGACCGAGGTTTCCTTGCTGTAATCACTGAATCAAGGATTCTCCTCCTCCTCCTCTCCTCATCCATGTTGTCTTTCTGGTCCTCTGTAAACCTCTGACCTGTTGACTCCAGGCCTGGCTCCGCTCATCATGACTTTGGTTTGTTGTTGTAGTTAAGTGAAATACGATCTGGTGATAACATAACGTGATAACAAATTCTGATTTTGATACAAGTATGATTTTCTCACTTTTCTCCACAAATCTGAGAAGAAAACTCAGAATTCAGACTTTAAAAAATAAATACATTCTGAAGTCTGACTTTGAAAAAAAAAAATTGAGAAAAATGTCAAAATCCTGATTTTTAATTTTAGAATCTGAGAAAAAAAAAACGGATTCTGACTTTTTCTCAGAACTTTGAAAAAAGTGGAATTCTGAGAAAAAAGTTTAGAATCAGAATTTAATCAGAAATTTGTCGAGAATTCAGACTTCAATTTAGAAATC
>NW_023260125.1:0-12500 GCF_009762535.1 Notolabrus celidotus
GGAGGACAAGAAGGAGACAGAGCGAGGAAACAAGACAAGAAGGAAAAAAGGATGGCATGAGAAGCAGGGAGGACAAGAAGGAGACAGAGCGAGGAAACAAGACAAGAAGGAAAAAAGGATGGCATGAGAAGCAGGGAGGACAAGAAGGAGACAGAGCGAGGAAGCAAGACAAGAAGGAAAAAAGGATGACATGAGAAGCAGGGAGGACAAGAAGGAGACAGAGCGAGGAAACAAGACAAGAAGGAAAAAAGGATGACATGAGAAGCAGGGAGGACAAGAAGGAGACAGAGCGAGGAAGCAAGACAAGAAGGAAAAAAGGATGGCATGAGAAGCAGGGAGGACAAGAAGGAGACAGAGCGAGGAAGCAAGACAAGAAGGAAAAAAGGATGACATGAGAAGCAGGGAGGACAAGAAGGAGACAGAGCGAGGAAGCAAGACAAGAAGGAAAAAAGGATGACATGAGAAGCAGGGAGGACAAGAAGGAGACAGAGCGAGGAAGCAAGACAAGAAGGAAAAAAGGATGACATGAGAAGCAGGGAGGACAAGAAGGAGACAGAGCGAGGAAGCAAGACAAGAAGGAAAAAAGGATGACATGAGAAGCAGGGAGGACAGGAAGAGGATGAAGAAGAAAGAGAACAAAGGGAGAAAGGAGGATAAGACAGCATGAGAAACTAGGCCGAGCTGATGTTGAAGATGAGGGGATGACAAGAGGAACTTCAGACGGGGACTCTTTGAGGAGGAGCCATCGTGTAGTCAGATCCCTGAGAGTTAACAGGATGTTTTCATTTTGTTTTGGTGCCTGAAGACTGAAGTCTGAAGTCTTGAGTATCTGATCCGGAGGACTCTGACCTGCCGGATCAGAGACGCAGCTGGAACGCAACGGAGCGGCTCCAGAGGAAGTTAACACATTGACTAGAATAGAAACCGATCAGATCCAGATCGGGCAAGGATCTGTTGGAATTTGGACGTGAGAGGAAATGACACAAGATCACGAGACAACTGGGAGGACAACAAGGTGATGGAGACAACCCAACAGGGACAGGGAGGACAGGAAACAGGTGCTGCAGAAGACGTAGCATGAAGAGGAGGAGGATGCATTTCACTCTTGCAGCTTGCGTCAGTCGTCTGCTGCATCAGGAGGTGATAGTGTGGTCAAGTTCTCCTCAGTGATAAGACGTGGCGGACCTCAGAGAGACCTTGTTAGACGGAGATGAAGTCAAACTGAAATCAGGGAGATCTTTTGTTAGCATAGAGCGATGTCATCACGGTGGAATATAAGACAAAAACAAACGTTTGGTTTGAACACTGAACATCTGAACGTTCTTAAAGTGGCAGCGAGCTTTGGGTGTCGTGAGTTGTTGGATGTGCTTCCTCTATAGTGATGGCACAGAGTTGATAGAGTTGAAGTGTGTGTGTGTGTGTGTGTGTGTGCGTGTGTGTGTGTGTGTGTGTGTGTGAGATTGGGGGTGGGGTCTTGATAATAGTACTTAATTTATCACTTAAAGTGGTGGGCGACCTCTGGGCGTCCCGGTCCCTCCATCACCTCCTCAGCTGCTCCCTTTAATTGTCGGAGCGGAGAGAGTAAATGAAAATCAACTGGCCTCATAATGAATGGAGGCCATTACTCTGCTTAAACCACACACACACACACACACACACACGTACGCGGTAGCCGCACGAAGGTCGACTGAGGTCCAAGAAAACAGACAAAAAGCCTTGAATCTGTAACGTTCCCTTTGTTCCTCCACCGAGCGTGAGCAGGGAACATTTGAAGAACAGATATTTGAATCCCTCTCATGTGTGATTCGGTCGTTGCGTCCCGTTGTAGAGCTTTTATTGAAAGTTTGATCCAATGGTTCCCAACCTGAGGGTGCAGGCCCCTCAAACGTGCCACCAAACTCTCTGATAGGTCAGAAGACAGTTAATCATGGAGGACACAAAAGAGAGCAAAGCATGAGGATTCGGCCAAAACATGCAGAATCATTCAGACTCCATGTTTCCCCCTGTGCTGTGCGTCTTTAAAGATGGCGTGATGACTTCCTGTGACAGGCTGAGTTCTTATCTGAGGGGCTCAGTGTTAGCTTGGTCTCTACCTGCAGCAGGTGTGCTTTATGAACCAGACAGGAAACACAAAGGATGAAGAAACATGGAAAGAACAAAGAGAGACAGAAAGAAAGAAAGACAGAAAGACAAAGGAAAAAGGGAAAGAAAGAGAGAAAGAGAAAATGAAAGAAGGAAGGAAAGAAAGAAGAAAAAAAGAAAGAAGAAAGAGAGAAAGAAAGAAGGAAGGAAAGAAAGAAAGAAGTCTTTCTTCCTTTCATTCTTTCATTTTTTCTTTCTTTCATTCCTTTCTTTTTCATTTTCATTCATTATTTCTTTCTTTCTTTCTCTCTTTGTTCTTTCCATGTTTCTTTATCCTTTATGTCTCCTTTTCTCATCCCCTCCTTTCCTTCTGTCATTCCTTCCCCATTTCTTCTCCTCTTTTTCTTTCTTCTGGTCTCCCTCTCTTCTCTCTTTTCTTAGACCTTTCTGGAGTCCCTGAGCTCCCTTGTCTTGTAGGTTCCTCTGGATCTCTGCTGTAGATTCCTTTTTTGGGGTCTGTCATTCATCCTTTCTTTCTTTCTTTCTTTCTTTCTGTCTTTCCTCCCTCCTTCTTTCTTTCTTTCTTTCTTTCTTTCTTTCTTTCTTTCTTTCTTTCCTCCCTCTTTCTTTCTTTCTTTCTTTCCTCCCTCCTTCTTTCTTTCTTTCTTTCTTTCTGTCTTTCCTCCCTCCTTCTTTCTTTCTTTCTTTCTGTCTTTCTTTCCCTCCTTCTTTCTTTCTTTCTTTCTTTCCCTCCTTCTTTCTTTCTTTCTTTCTTTCTGTCTTTCTTTCCCTCCTTCTTTCTTTCTTTCTTTCCTCCTTCTTTCTTTCTTTCTTTCTTTCTTTCTTTCCTTCATTCTTTCTGTCTTTCTTTCCCTCCTTCTTTCTTTCTTTCTTTCTTTCTTTCTTTCCCTCCTTCTTTCTTTCTTTCTTTCTGTCTTTCTTTCCCTCCTTCTTTCTTTCTTTCTTTCCTCCTTCTTTCTTTCTTTCTTTCTTTCCTTCATTCCTTCCCTCCTTCTTTCTTTCTTTCTTTCTTTCCTCCTTCTTTCTTTCTTTCTTTCTTTCCTTCATTCCTTCCCTCCTTCTTTCTTTCTTTCTTTCTTTCCTCCCTCCTTCTTTCCTTCCCTCCTTCTTTCTTTCTTTCTTTCTTTCCCTCTTTCTTTCTTTCTTTCTTTCTTTCCTCCCTCTTTCTTTCTTTCTTTCCTTCATTCCTTCCCTCCTTCTTTCTTTCTTTCTTTCTTTCCTCCCTCCTTCTTTCTTTCTTTCTTTCTTTCTTTCATTCTTTCTTTCTTTCCTTCCTTCTTACATTAAAAAAGGAAGTAAAACATTAAATTTGATGAGTGAGTTATCCTCATCAAACCATGATCTGTGAGAGTTAAAGAACACCAAAGCCCTAAATGTTGATTTAAATGGTTCGTAATGGAGTTAATAATGAGATTTAAAAAATGTGTATTGACACTTTATGATAATTGAATATGCCCCGGGTCAAACTGACCCAGGAACATTCTTGTTGTCCCTAATAAAGGAACATAACAGGAAGTTAATCGATGCAGTTCATCTGATATCTTAAAAACTGACTCGTTCTGCACGAGGACTTTCTGAGTGTTTAGTTGATATAGGTCACAGCTTCTCTGTTCCTTTGTTTACTGGTCCACCTCTGATCATGTGACTCAGCCTCCTGTAAACACTGTAAACTCTGTTGACTCTGTGTTAACCGGCGGCCCGGCCCGGCGCCGCTCTGCTCCGGGGGCTCAGCGATGAGCCGGCAGGGAGACAGATTTGTGGACGAGCGTCTTCAGTCAGGACGGTGTAATGAAAAGCTCCTCCCGTCTCTCTGTGCTAAAGAGTTCATTACGCCCCGTCATCAATCCTTCCTCTTTCTGAAGCATTACATTCATCAGGAAAATTAAAAAAGTGTCATGTCTGCGGTGATTTGTATTCTTCCATCAAAAACACACACCGTCGAGCCGCTTCAATTTGCATATTCTCAGGGTGTAATAATAACTCATCGGGGCCTGGCTCAGCCCGAGCAGAGCCGGGAGGAGATGGAGTCTCTCAGCAGGACCGGCTGGAGGAGACGAGGAGACGAGGAGACGAGGAGACGAGGAGACGGACCGGTGAAGATTAATAAAACCTCTAAGATGGGGAAAAGAATCTTAGAATAATCCTGCCTTTAATTATATATGGTGTGTTTGTACGGCCTCCTCTATCAGTGAATAAGTGGTCCACATTAGTCAGGCTCTCACTCCTCACCTGTGTGTGTGTGTGTGTGTGTGTGTGTGTTTCAAAATACATTAACATCTTTAAACAGACGTATCCGGCTCAGTCTGGTTATTTTAAAGCGTTCATTCAAACCTCTGAGGGACAGGAAAGGGAACAGTAGCTGTGCAGGACGGAGGCTCCGATGCTGCCGTGATAAAACTCATAATCACAGGAAGGGTCAGTCTGCAGAGAACGACTCCACATACTACATTACCCATGAGCTTTAGCGGCAGCTTTTCACTTGATGCTTCCAGCCAGTTAGAGTTTAAAGATCCGGACCTCTTCGATCTAAAGGTCCTTAAAGGTGACATATCATGCAAAATTGACTTTTTAATGGTTCTCTACCTGAAATATGTTTCCCTGGCATGTCTACAAACCCCCCGAGAATGAGAAAAATCCATTCTGCCCCTGTTCTGATTTCTCCACCTTTCTGTAAATGTGTGTGAAACCAGCCGTTTCAGACTTCAGTGTTTTTGTTACGTAACAACAATATCCGGTCTGTCACGGAGTCAGAGCTCGGAGCTTGTTCAGCCCATAGACTGTATAAAATACAACTCAACCCCTCCTCTGTTTTTCATTCCCTGCACACATGTGTGCTAACAAGGAGCTTAGGAGGGAGGCATGCTAGTTGTAGGCTGTCTTAATAAACACAAAGGTCGCTTTGACTCCCCACGTCTGCAGATTTGAAGATCTAGGGGATGATTTTTATTTGTCATGGATAAGTGCTAGCGCTAATTAGCATAGCCACATAGCTATATGTTCATAGCTGTAGCTGTAGCTGTAGCTGTAGCAAGACACACGTCGACATACTGACAAATAAAACAACAAGAAACACTAAATCTGTGACCAATCCTTCATAAAAGGTCCTGCTGCCTTTCTGGCAGAGGTCGGGTTTACTCCCCATGTCTGCAGATTTGAAGATCTAGTGGATGATTTTTATTTATCATGGATAAGTGCTAGCGCTAGTTAGCATAGCCACATAGCTACATGTTCTTAGCTGTGTACCAAGACACACGTCTACATGCTGATAAATAAAACAACAAGAAACACTAAATCTGTGACCAATCGTTCAGAAAGGTCCTGCTGCAGGCGCCTCTCCGTCAGGATCAGATTCAGAGGGTTGAAGTAACGCGATCTCTGAGCAGCCGTGTATATTCAGCCAACATGTAAACATTAGATCAACGTGCTGGAGAGCCGAGGCACATCCACTTCCTGAGGGGGCGTGGTCAGAGGGAAAACAGAGTGTTCTGATGAGGAATGAAGAAGAGGACTTTTCAGGCAGACCAAAATCTGATTTCAAAGTGTTTTTTTGAGCATAAACTTTAAAGACATGTTTTGGGGACCTCTTAAACCAAGATATGTTGATGAAAAAAGCGTGATATGTCCCCTTTAAAGCAGTGCTATCTCTGGGGTCTGTTAAAGACCGGATCACCTGACCCTGAATAAGACTTTCACTGCAGCACTGTCAGTGCCTGAGGTCGGAGTGGGGGTGGGGGTGGGGGCTCTGACGGTCCGACGGGTGGGGGGGTAGATGAGGGTTATTATGAGGATGATATATGCACAGGAGAAAAGGATCAGAGATGGAGGACACAGCTGACTGAGTCCATTTACATGACGGCTCTGTTAGAAAGTTCAGAGACATGATGAAGGGGGATCGGCCCGACGACAGACGACTCTGAGAGGTAGATAAAATAATGTAGATTAAAATGTGTTTTTAACAGACGGGGGGAGGAGGAGGAGCCTGAAACAGAAACAGAGGGATGATGTTTTAGTTTGGAGATGAGGTCTGAGATCATGGAGTTCCCCGTTCTCTGGGCTCGCCTCCCTCTCCGAACGCAGGTATCTGTCGCTCTCTGGGTGGACGTGGTTTTCTCTCTCGCAGTGATCTGAGACGCCTGGTTTCAAGTTTTCTTACTCCTCTTTTTGCTTTATTGCTCATGTGCGTGCTCCTGGTGTTTCTTTCTCACTGTGTTTTCTGTGTTCACTTCTTCGTGTCCCAAACATCCTCCCCGTTCAGATGTATGTTTCGTTGCAGGAAAGGATGTCACTCCTCGGTCTTTAGGATGAACCAGTGAGCGTCTCAGCACACACACACCTGGGTCGTGTCTTTATGTTGCATTCACACCAAACGCAAAACTTAAAGCTTAACCCGTTCAAATATCTCAGAGGAAAAAAAGTGCTCGATAGCTGAGCCAAATATGAGACCACATGATGTTTGTTCCACAGGATAGAAAATCCAAACTAAAAAAATGGATTTGAGGAAGGGTCAAACCCAAGCGCCAACCTCCGGTCTCAAACGATGCAGCCCATGTGGAAGTGTTATAAACTGCAGTTCATGGAGAATCCTCTTGAGGCTGGCTGCAGAAACACAGGAAACCACATAGACATGAATGGGAAAAAGAGGATCTTTGCAGCATTAATAAACATGTTTACAGCCTGGTTCAAAAAACAGCTTGGCTCTATGAAGCTAATCTCTCTATCAGCACACACTGTAAGGGATTTATTTCTAACGTGACGGTTCAGAAGATATTAAGATTACATGTTTTTGCCCAAAAAAGGACATGACTGACGTGACTCCTGGACGGGAACACACAGCTGTTAGCTAGGAGGCTCAAACTCCGCCCCTTTACGTCACACTCTGCCTGATTGAGTTCAACATTTCCAATAGGGCTCAGTCCATAGGGACTCGCCGGTTCAAGTCCCAGTATGGACGAAGCTTGGCAAGTGGACTGGTGGCTGCAGGGGTGCTGGTTCACTTGCCTGGGCACTGCCGAGGTGCCCTTGAGCAAGGCACTGAAACCCCAACTGCTTGGGGTGCGCTGGTTGATGGCAGCATCCTCACTCTGACATCTCTCCCTAAGTGCATGTTCACTGCATTGTATGTATATACCAGAAACTGTGTGTGTAGCATGACTGAAAAATAACACGAGTGAAAAAATTGAATTTCCCCCTGGGGATTAATGAAGTACGTTCTTCTTCTTCTTCTTCTTCTTCTTCTTCTCCTCCTCCTCCTCCTCCTCCTCCTCCTCCTCCTCCTCCTTCTTCTTCTTCTTCTTCTTCTTCTTCTTCTTCTTCTTCTTCTTCTTCTTCTTCTTCTTCTTCTTCTTCTTCTTCTTCTTCTTCTTCTTCTTCTTCTTCTTCTCCTCCTCCTCCTCCTCCTCCTCCTCCTCCTCCTCCTGCTTCTTCTTCTTCTTCTTCTTCTTCATCGATTGGCTTCAAAACAGCGCTCAGGAACAGATCGGTGAGGTCACGGATACTAAGTCCATGTTTTATATCAATCAATCAACCTTTATTTGTATCGCGCCAAATCACAACAAACGTTATCTCAAGACTCTTTAACAAACAGAGCAGGTCTAGACCACTCTATGTCAAATTATGAACAGAGACCCAACACCAAGACAGGATCAGACTCAGTCTGACCGCACCTTAATCCACCATGAGCATTGCACCTCACAGTATTTAGCTAGTTACAGTGGAGAGGACAAACTTCCTTTAACAGGCAGAAACCTCCAGCAGGACCAGACTCATGTTAGACACACATCATGCCTCGACTGAGTTGGGTCTGGAAAGACAGATAGAGGGGAGTAAGAGAGAGAGGTGATAGTGATGAGACGAGTGATGGAGTCCAGCACGTCCGCAGCAGGAGGACGTCTACAGCAGCTCAGAGTGACCTACGAGACAAGGGAGCTCAGGGACTCCAGAAAGGTCTATGATCAGACCAAATGAACCTTTTTGGACTAAAAGAGTTCCCCTACTAAATCTCCCAGATGAAGCAGGATCTAATCACCACGAAACTTCGTACAGGAAAGTATCAGCACCAAGAAAAGATGTCCCCCTGTCCACTCGACGTTCAAACAACAGCTCCTCATTCTGTGTATGAAAGGAAATAATTCCTCTGTTTGAGAATAACTTCATTAATGACAAACACATCAATCCGTCCACAGCTTCACTTCCTGTCTTCACGTGATGTCATGTATTCTAATAAACAGAGAGTCCGTGTCTCTCTGTCGTCGTCCTCTCTCTCTCTCTCTCTCTGACCTACATGTTGACGGTGGAATCTGTTGGTCCTTACATGTTTCATTATAATCCGTCTCTGTGTGATGTGAATCTTTCATTGGGGGAGCTAATCAACTCAGCGCCTACAAACAACATCAAATAGTGAGCGCGGCGTGTTTGACTGGGACTCGGTCTGCCCCTGCAGTTTGTTTTGAAGTGCTGAACAGTCGCCGACGGCAGGAGTGGTGAAATTATTATTTTTTTGCTTCCCTTCGTTCACTTTAGTTTTAATGATGCTCTTCCTCAAGCTTAAGTAAAGTCTTCCACGGAGCCAGAGAGGGTTTACAACTCCTTTGAAATCAGATGTAAGTATATATTTAATTTTGCTGCTGGATGGCTGCAGGCGCGCGCAGACACAGAGATTAATTGGCACAGTGTTATGTGCCCTTATAATGTTGCTGCACCTTCATTATCAGCAGAGCGGCGGAGCGGCGGACTGAAATAAAACTTTGTGTGGAAGACGCTGGAGCTCCTCTGTGAGTTTTCTGCACTACTTACCTGAAAGTTTCTTGACTTTCTCTCACTTGTCAGAACTCAGAGCGTCAGCACGGATGCACTCCACACATCAGGGAGCCATGATTCCCTCGGTAAATTTCTAGCGGATGGCTTTCCATCTCGAGTGTAAATAAGTTGGTGTGACATAAATAATGTGCACAAGTTTATCTGGGAGATTTGCATGCTCACAGGCCACCATTCATCCAGGCTTTTCAACTGGTAATCACACTCTGCTCTCTTTGCTGCGACACATGTTCAATAAAAGATTCCACAAAGGGTACATGTGTTTGGCTGTTTGCCTCTCCTGCTTCATCTTTGTATGTTAATGGGGAGAAAAGCACACTTTACAAAGGTTTGCTCGCTGACATCTCTGGGATGCGTCAGCCTTTCAGCCGGATCCTGTTTCAGCAGCAGCAGCAGGGCAGAAAGAGATGAAATATTTATGCTAATTGTTGCAAAACTTCCCACAAAAGACGACAAGAGGCGTGTGACGGGGAGCTGTCAAGAGGTGCCGCCATAATGACGAGCCTGAAACCCACGGAGGAGCGGGAATCAAAGGCTCGCGAAAGCAGAGTCGGGGGTCCCGGGCGGGGGCGCAGAAGGTCGTAACGCCTTTAAAAATATTTATAATGAAGAGCTGGCATCAGGAGCACGTCAGGGCGCATTAAGCAGACACGGGCGTCACCGCGCTGATTCAACCCTGCAGGCTACCTCTGCCTCTACCTGACTCTTCAATCTCTCTTAGCGTCTGTCAGCGTCGCAGTCAAGAAGCCAAGGCCCCGACATGAAAGTCAGGATGCAGGCCTGATAAACTTTGCATATTCCCCAAGAACAAGAGCAGGAGGAAAAGAAACAGCAACATTAAACATGTGCAACTCAGTAGGCGGGCATAAATAAAGATTTTAAAGAGCCAGGGCGTCGCTTCATTTGCATTCGGCTTTGGAGAGCAGAACTGACGGCGGCTTAATCACACAGAGCGACTGAAAACAAGTGTTTTCAGTCGCTGCTTCATCTCCATGTGTAATGATGATTCAACAAGCTGCGACTAACCCGGCCTGTTCAGCAGGAAATGTTTGCTGTGCACTGTGTCAGTTTTGGAGTTTTCCTGCAAAACCAGGGTTCCCCAGGGTCCTGGAAAAACTGGAGAACCTGGAAAACAGTTGACCAGTTTTCCAGTCCTGGAAAACACCTGGAAAATGGGAGAAAAATCCCCATTCAACATTGGTGGCCATTTTTGTCATTCAGATCTATTTAGGTCATTAATGCTCTGATCCTCTTATTATTATTATTATTATTATTTATTTTACTAAGTCAGCTTCCAGAGTCCTTTGCTGGCTCTTTTGTTTTTTTCTTTGCTCATTTTATATTTATTGAGAGAAGAGAAAGCTGAGATGAGAGTTGCCCATCATTGTTACCTGGTTGCACTAATCACCAATTACCTCAATCTCAGCCCCTGTACGTCATCGGATTTGTCATCAATTTCACTTCCTAGGAACATAAACACAAGTCCTCCCTTGATCTGCACTTTTCAACAACAAAACACGCACAGAGAACGGGTGAAAAGAGAGGACGGCAGGCAGGACAAGTGACCATGACAAAGTTGTTATTTATCTATTGAGGGGCTCAGTGTTAGCTTGGTCTCTACCTGCAGCAGGTGTACTTCATGAACCAGCTCTCCTCACCTCCATGCATCTGTCTCATCTTCATTGAGGATTTTGACCCCCGGTGTGCGTTAGTGACAAAGACACAACCGGGGGGACGTCTGTTTACTGTTTGATGTTTGACGTTGTTGCCGCCATCACCGTAAAAAGCTCGGCGTCTACAGCTTGATTTAATCCAGTTTGGTGAAACATCAGACACATTCAGTAAGTTTGGATCAACTCCTGGTCAACAAAGATGCAGATTCATTTCAGAGTGCGTGAACTGCCTGTCAAGTGCCTCTGTCGCTGCGAGGTGCATTCAGGGACCGTCGTAAATGTGCAATACAGACCTTTCATGGCATTTTTCTGTGAATAAAGAGAATCAAAATACAGTCACAGTGGCCACATCAAGAATGTTTTCTAAAAACAACTGTAATTTAGTGTATTTACTTGCCCCTGAGATGTTATTGGGGGAAATAACAATTTTTTTTTTCAAAAAGCTGTCGCAAATTCAGGCTATTTGGGGACGCAACAATCACAAAAAAATCCAGCGAAATCCTGGATGGACTGACTAATAAAGTGAAGTGCTGTACATCTGTGGTTGCATTATTCTATTATCAATTTGCCATCATTTTAAAGCAGGTAAGAGATGATTTCATGGATAGTCATAGACTGCACGTCGTTCAATGTAGACTTCCACTGAGAGGAACATATTAGACTATTTAGGATCTAAATTAAGACTGTCATACCAGCTTGATCATCACTGAACATGTCCTTGAAATGTCCTGGAACATGATCTCTGGAAAAAAGAGGGAACCCTGAAAACTCTGACTTCTGTTTGAGAACCGGGTCTCCTGCTCCCGGCGCATTAATCTGCGTGTAGCCGGAGGACATGTGTCGTCGCTGGGCTCCTTCCTTGGGCGTCGCTTTGATCAAAGGCCCAGTGGAAGAACCTCCTTCAGGGCGAGGAGAGAGAGAGACGCTTCATCTCCACGCTTAATTAGTGGCCCGCTTCTTAATTGTTCATTTTTACAGAGCGGTGGCGGCCCGGCGTGCTCATCATAATTCATGACTTGGAGCTGTGATTTGAGATGAAAAGCCACTAAATGGTTAACAGAGAGAGCCTGCCTGCTTTGGTTTATACATGAAGGATTTGTTGTAGTCTTTTTAGAGTCGTCGCTTCCGCCTGGAAAATCTGTGAGGCCAACAGACGGAGGAGCGAGCGTGTCAGGTGAAGAGTATTTATCTGGTCCTGCATGACGCAAAGGTTCTGTGCAGATCTCTGAAATCCTGCTAGACATCATCCTAAACCGAGTCTTTGGGATCAAACCGGCGCCCCTCAAAGTTCATGTTCCATTATCAACAAAGACCCAACATCAAGACCGGATCAGATCCAGTCCCATCTTCCAGACAGGACTCAGTCTGATCTCATCTTAATCCACCATGAGCAGAGCACTTTGCAGCATTTAGCAAGTTACAGTGGCAAGGACAAACTTCCTTTAACAGGCAGAAACCTCCAGCAGGACCAGACTCATGTTAGACACACATCTGCTGAGACCGTGTTGGAGAGAGGGATAGGAGATGAAGAGAGAGAGAGAGATGATAGTGGGGAGACGGATAGTAGTAGTTGTAGCAGCTGGAGTCTGGACCACGTCCACAGCAGCAGAGATCCAGAGGAACCTACGAGACAAGGGAGCTCAGGGACTCCAGAAAGGTCTAAGAAAAGAGAGAAGAGAGGGAGACCAGAAGAAAGAAAAAGAGGAGAAGAAATGATGAAAGAAAGACAGAAGGAAAGGAGGAGATAAGAAAAGGAGACAGAAAGGATGAAGGAACATGGAAAGAACAAAGAAAGAAAGAAAGAAAGGATGAATAACAGACCCCCAAAAAGGAATCTACAGCAGAGATCCAGAGGAACCTACGAGACAAGGGAGCTCAGGGACTCCAGAAAGGTCTATGGTTAGTAACTTT
>NW_023260125.1:15000-26604 GCF_009762535.1 Notolabrus celidotus
GTTTTTTAACATTTATCATTATTTTTGTCTTGGAAACATTCAGAGAGATAACCGACAGAGCGACACAGACCGTGAACATGAGTCTTATAATGGAGTCAAACATTGTAAACCTCTGGACTTTACAGCTTGAAGGTTAATTAACCGGCAGCAGCTGAAAGATGTCCTTCCATCAGCAAATATACTTCTTTAAAGAAATATTCTGGAAATGTCCCCGCGACTTCTGGACTTTGGGAACACTTCAGATTTTAAAGGTGGATTATTCTAAAACTCAAATCCCTCTATTATTGTATTTAATAGAGTCTCCCCTCCGGGCGTCACCTTCAGAGTCCTTCACGTGTTGTTTTTTCGTCTCTCCAGCGCCAGCAGTCAGAGGAGGCAAAGATGGCGGCCGGCGAGTGCTGATCGGCAAACGAGTGGCGGCTTTAATTATCATGTCTGTCCGAGGCTCGGCGAGGAAGGAGACGCTGACATTTGGTTCATGTTGGAGTGGCCGTCGTGGTGATTTCTGCTCGCCGTCTGAAGGTCCGGGGAGAGAGAGAGAGAGAGAGAGAGGGGGGGATGATGGGATTGAAAAGGAAGGCCAGCGATGGGATTACAGGAGCGTGACAATTGAGGATTAGCTCTGCTTTAAACAAATAACACTCGTGCAGGTCAGCAGATCAACACTCAGCGTGGAGAGCTGACGGAGGAGCTGACGCTGACTTCATGTGGACATCATCAACCCATCCGTCTGTGTGTTTATAGAGGGTCGTTTCACACTGACTCTACTTTCAGACATAAAGTTTGATGTTTGGTAAAATTCACCCCAAAATAAACTTCATAGAATCTTCCGTAAAACAAAGTGACATGTAAAGCTGCTTCTCCTGAAGTTTCCATGAGATTTTGAGTTGAATTTAAAGTTTTCAAGAGGCAAGGGAACAAAGAGGGATTCTCTGATGAAACAAATGTCCTGATGGTTTTAACAGAAATGTGTTCCTGTACTGTCTCTTTAAGAGGGCGCTGTTTACCTGATGTCAGTCCACGATGTCCTCACTCAGGTGACTTGTTCGTGTCGGTTTGACATTACTGTCTGGTGAGAACAGACGAGCGAGCGTCACGTAACGCTGAACCTTTGTTAAGAGCAAGAGAAACTGAAATATGAAGAGGACAGGAAGAGGTCCCTGCAGCCTCGGATTCATCAACGCCGAATAGAACAATGATCAATTCTAAACGGCAAGAGACGCCAGGAACAACCTGATCACACGTCTTATCAAACCACTCCACATCAAGGAGAGTAAGAGGAAGGAATGGAACACATCAAAGCAGGATGGAACAAAACAGAACAGAACACATCAAAGCAGGATAGAATGGAACAAAACAGACAGGAACACATCAAAGCAGGATGGAATGGAACAAAACAGAACGGAACACATCATAGCAGGATAGAATGGAACAAAACAGAACGGAACACATCAAAGAAGAATAGAATGGAACAAAACAGAACGGAACACATCAAAGCAGAATAGAATGGAACAAAACAGAACGGAACACATCAAAGCAGAATAGAATGGAACAAAACAGAACGGAACACATCAAAGCAGAATAGAATGGAACAAAACAGAACGGAACACATCAAAGAGGAATGGAACAAAACAGAACAGAACACATCAAAGCAGGATAGAATGGAACAAAACAGAACGGAAAAAAACCCAAAGCAGAATAGAATGGAACAAAACAGAACGGAACACATCAAAGCAGGATAGAATGGAACAAAACAGAACGGAACACATCAAAGCAGAATAGAATGGAATGGAACAGAACGGAACAAATCAAAGCAGAATAGAATGGAACAAAACAGAATGGAACACATCAAAGCAGGATAGAATGGAACAAAACAGAACGGAACAAATCAAAGCAGAATAGAATGGAACAAAACAGAACGGAACAAATCAAAGCAGGATAGAATGGAACAAAACAGAACGGAACAAATCAAAGCAGGATAGAATGGAACAGAACAGAACGGAACAAATCAAAGCAGAATGGAATGGAACAAAGCAGAATGGAATGGAATGGAACAAAACACATCAAAGCAGAATGGAATGGAACAAAGCAGAATGGAATGGAACAAAGCAGAATTTAACAGAACAAAATGGAACAGAACACATCAAAGCAGAATAGAATGGATCAAAGCAGAATAGAATGGAATGCTGTCAGTGGATCAAAGCTAAATAAAACACTGATTAACTCTAGGACAAGGACAACCCGAGAACACGTCATGTTAAATCACTCCACTGAAAGTAGTCCGTCTCGTTCCCCCTCTGCCTGTTGACACTGTGGTAAAAACCTTAGTGTGGTCTCAGGCTGGTCTTGGTCTGGGGGGAATGATGACAGTTATTGGGCACAGATGTGAGAGCAGCCTGAGGAGCTACTGGACCCCCAACCACCTTAAGAGGAGCAACATCCTGTCCTGTGATCCAGAGCTGGAGAGAGCGCCTCTGAGCTGCTGATCTCTACAGAGCCCCTGAGACCAGGAGGAGAAGAAGAAGGAGAGCTGAATGAGGACAAAAATGTCAACAACATTTATTTTGTTCTAATCCCAACATGTTTGTAAAAATCAGACTGTGTTTTATCTCCTTCAGTAAATCCTCCTCGTGGATCTTTACTGCTCTGTCTGACTCCCCCCCTCCCCCCCCCTCTCCCCTCTCTGAGTCTAAACAGCAGATTCTGTCGGCTGGTTCTTTTCTGCTGCAGAAATGCAAATCAGCGACTGTTGCTGGAGGTAAAATTAGCATCTTTAATTAAAAAATTAGCAGCAAACAAACAATACAAAACATACGAACGATTAAAGGAAAAACAACCTGAAGCAGCAGCAGAGGAATCTTTTTATCTGACTTCCACTGGATTTAATTATCAAACATGAATTAATGTGAGAGTACACAAACACATCACAAATATGTGTCTATGTGGGTCTTCTGGGGAGTAATTAATAACCAATATTTTGACATCAAATACCGACTTTGATCCAACAAACACTGATCCATCGACAGGGGAGAGCTGCGGCTCAGCAGAGCCAAACTTTCTCAGGAAAACGAGACACTTCATTTCTTTTTGATTGGTTTCTTATCACGTATTTATAGATCGACTTCAAACAAAACAAAGTCTAGTGTTTGAGCCGTGAGCCATGACGTTCATGTTGCTCTCCTGGGCTCGGTGATGCTGAAGTGAAAAGTTCTTCTTCAGATTTTTACTCCAGAAACCAAGAAACATTTAAATAAAGTGGAGCTGTTGTGAAGTCGGTGATGGAGATCAGAACGACTCAGTGTTTGTCGTCTGTGCAGAGGAAGACGAGCGACCCTTTCTCCTCCATGTAGAGTAACGAGGGAAAGTTATTTCTTTAAGTTGCTCTTGTTTTTTTAAGTCCTCTATTGATATTTCTCAAGTCTGACATGATGCCACAGTTAGTGTGAACTGTGAGCTGCTGAGAGGATCTGTGGCCTTTTAAATGAGCCTTTAGCTCCATCTAGTGGACAGTGAGTATAATGACAGCATCTTGTTTGAGTGACTTGAAACAGGCTGCCTCCATCCATCAGCTGAATCTCCACTTCCTCCCTCAGCCCTGAGCCTGTAAGGACTTCATTTAAGGGCTCAACGTGGTGAAACTCCCAGCACTTGGAGACTTTTCACATAACCTGCATGACATCATGAAGCTCATCTAAGGGGCATTAAGGATTTCTGTGGTGTAATTTTTACTTTCCTCACATCCAAGGCGCTTAAAGACCGACCTGCCTGACTTCATGTGATCAGGTTCTCACCGTGCAGACGGGACGAGAGGTAACTGACAGTTTATTAATTCACCTTTTCTTAGTGAAACTAAAAGAAAGCTTCACCTTCCATGCTTGCTGGCTTCCTCTTGGGATACTGTGCTTCATGTTACAGTGCTATGAACTATGGGTTATCCCCTAACGCCAAGTCTGCAGAGGTGTACACCTACAGAAAGGGAGCATAAAGAGCCCAAAGAAAGGAACCCTAGCCCTCCCTGCTACATCCTTAGACTGCTATAGGCTTAGACTGCAGGTGGAACTGACACACTGGGATCCTGTCTTTCCCTCTCTCTCCTCTCTCTGCCTGTCTCTCACTTTAACTCTTCCTGTCCCATTAAAGTCACTAACCATAGACCTTTCTGGAGTCCCTGAGCTCCCTTGTCTCGTAGGTTCCTCTGGATCTCTGCTGCTGTGGACGTACCAGACTCCAGCTGCTACAACTACTACTATCCGTCTCCCCACTATCATCTCTCTCTCTCTTCATCTGCTATAGGCTAAGACTGCTATAGGGTTAGACTGCTACAGGCTTAGACTGCTATAGGGTTAGACTGCTACAGGCTTAGACTGCTATAGGGTTAGACTGCTATAGGCTCAGACTGCTATAGGCTTAGACTGCTACAGGCTTAGACTGCTATAGGCTCAGACTGCTACAGGCTTAGACTGTTACAGGCTTAGACTGCTATAGGGTTAGACTGTTACAGGCTAAGACTGCTATAGGCTTAGACTGCTACAGGCTTAGACTGCTATAGGCTCAGACTGCTACAGGCTTAGACTGTTACAGGCTTAGACTGCTATAGGGTTAGACTGCTACAGGCTTAGACTGCTATAGGCTCAGACTGCTACAGGCTTAGACTGCTATAGGCTCAGACTGCTACAGGCTTAGACTGCTATAGGCTTAGACTGGTACAGGCTTAGACTGCTATAGGCTCAGACTGCTACAGGCTAAGACTGCTATAGGCTTAGACTGCTACAGGCTTAGACTGCTATAGGCTCAGACTGCTACAGGCTTAGACTGTTACAGGCTTAGACTGCTATAGGGTTAGACTGCTACAGGCTCAGACTGCTACAGGCTAAGACTGCTATAGGCTTAGACTGCTACAGGCTTAGACTGCTATAGGCTCAGACTGCTACAGGCTTAGACTGTTACAGGCTTAGACTGCTATAGGCTCCGACTGCTACAGGCTTAGACTGTTACAGGCTTAGACTGCTATAGGTTTAGACTGCTACAGGCTAAGACTGCTATAGGCTCAGAATTTGACAGTCCTCGGTGAGACAGGAATGGTTTCGTTTCCGGGTCAGTTGAAGAAAGAGGGTGCAAAAATTAACATCATGAGAAGCACCCAAAGTTCCTGGCAGCAGGATGCATAGGGCCTAAACTTTGATCGGTTATCTTACTGGTCAGGAGCAGGACTCGTGTTTGAGCCATGAAGCTGTTTGTAGATGTTGTGGGATTTCAAAGCAGCACTGTAAGTTTACTTTGTGGTGTAAACAAAGGTTTTCTCTTGAGTCCTTAAAGAGGACGAGTGGAGGATTTGTGTGGTGCTGCAGAGAGGAATAATGATTGTTGCCCAGTCATTGTGCATTTCATGCCACTCCTTCATAAACCAGTTCCCTTACTGAGCAAGTCAGGTCATGAAATATGTAGACACGCCCTGGTATGTGTTGTTTGTTGTGCTGGTTTTGACATCTTGCTGCTGCTTCATAACAATCTGATCACTTGCACACAGAGAAACAGGAACAGCTTCTCCTCTCCCAGTGTTTCTTCAAAACATTAGGGTTCACGTTTTCCTGAAGAGAGCTCAGACGGTAAGAATCACATCGTGTTGTATCACTGTTTGACTGTTCAGGGTATCTGTTCACTTCTGATTGTCAGAGACGATGTAGTTTCCTTAGAGCTTCTCTCTGTTTTAGATTTAATGTTCGGGTTGGAGTTTGTTCAGGTGAGCTGAGTCACGTGGTAGAGCTGATAGATAGCTGGTTGATAGCCTAGCTCTGTGTCGTATCGTCAGGACGGAGAGCTGTAACCTTTAGTGACCTCTGAAAGAAACCTCGTCATAGTGACAGAGTTCATCTCTCTGCAGGTTGGAGCTCTGCCATGGATCAGTGTGAGGACAGAGAGGAGGCCGACCCTTCCTCTAAAGCCACCATACGTGAGAAACATGAAGCTCAGAGGTGATGTGAAGATCTCAAACTGTCTGTGACTCTTTGCTGTTCAGACCGAAGCTCTTGGTTTTCACACTCAAAGCTCTGTGTGTGTTCTTTTCTGTTAAAGCCCAGAGCAGCAGGACAAACCAGACTCACCTGAGCCTGGACCTGAAGCCAGCTGTGTGTCCCTGATGACTGCCCGGTCCATAACCCCACCACCGGATTTTAAGAGACCGGACACGGAGTAAGCCTGCAGACTATCAGTGTGTTGTGTTGAATGAATGTTGAATTAAATCACCTGGAGGTTTAATTTGAATGAAAATCTAACCTCTGAATGGGTCTGCACTTTTTTAGACCACTATGTTGATGATCTGTAAATCTAGAGATCTAAAGTTTCCACAACAAGGCGGTTCAGTTTGGTGTGGGACGGTGTGGCACACCGGGAAATCCAGGAAAGGATCATGTTTAAACGGGTGTTTAACACCTACACCCAGGGGCGCCGCCAGGGATTTTGGGCCCCATGAAAAAATATCAGATTGGGCCCCATATATGTGTTGTAATATACCATTTATAATAACATCATAATCAAAGTCACAACAGTCTTTAAAAATGAATGCACAACAGAAAAGAGCAGCACTGAATCATGCAGAATAATGGATCTATAATGTTCTGTATCAGCAACGCTAGATCTGATACTTTATTGTGTTCAAGTTTATTAATTACAATCATTAAGAGGTTAAAGCTGCTTTAATAAATGTCCCCTCGTGGGACCGCCCAAAATTCAGTCAGCATCAAAATCTCTGATTTGAAGGTATTATCTGAGTAACCTCTGTGATTATTTAAACAGACTGAATCACTCAATGCTTCAACCTGCCCAGCATCCAGAACAGACTATAGGCTGTAGCTGATGTAGCTTAGCATTAGCTTTGTTTTTAGAGGCTTTTGTAATAGTACAGATAGAGAGAGAAAGAAGAGATTCCCACAGACCCCCTTCAATAATGCTAATTGACATGCTACGTGTCTCACCTTCTTGTTCATTGGGTTGGGGGGAGTTGTGGGGAGACAGGTCACCTGCTGACATATCAGCTGCTGAGTCTGGTAGGGAGGGCGGGGAAACCCATTTAGTATAATTAGCTCATACGTAGTTCATCTCATTGTGGACATCAAACTAGCAAACAGGTTGATTTGAATCAATCAATCAATCAATCAATCAATCTTTATTTGTATAGCGCCAAATCACAACAAACGTTATCTCAAGACACTTTTACAAACAGAGCAGGTCTAGACCACTCTATGTCAAATTATGAACAGAGACCCAACACCAAGACAGGGTAAGACTCAGTCTGACCCCACCTTAATCCATCATGAGCATTGCACATCGCAGTATTTAGCTAGTTACAGTGGAGGGGACAAACTTCCTTTAACAGGCAGAAACCTCCAGCAGGACCAGACTCATGTTAGACAGCCATCATGCCTCGACTGAGTTGGGTCTGGAAAGACAGATAGAGGGGAGTAAGAGAGAGAGGTGATAGTGATGAGACGAGTAGTAGAAGCTGTTGCCGCTGGAGTCCAGCACGTCCGTATCAGCTGGAGTCCAGATCGTCCGCAGCAGGAGGACGTCTACGGCAGCTCAGAGGAATCTACGAGACAAGGGAGCTCAGGGACTCCAGAAAGGTCTATGGTTAGTAACTTTAATGGGACAGGAAGAGTTAAAGTAAGTGATGAAGGGGTTGGGGGGAAGAAGGTGAGCTAGGATCCCAGTGTGTCAGTGTGCCAGTTCCCCCGGCAGTCTAGGCCTATAGCAGCATGACAAAAGCTGGTCCAAGCCTGATCCAGCTCTAACTATAAGCTTTATCAAAAAGGAAAGTTTTAAGTCTACTCTTAAAAGTGGAGAGGGTGTCTGCCTCCCGGACCCTGACTGGTAGATGATTCCAAAGGAGAGGGGCCTGATAACTGAAGGTTCTACCTCCCATACTACTTTTAGAGATTTTAGGTACAACTAGCAAGCCTGCATGTTGGGAGTGTAGAGTTCTAGAGGGGTAATAGGGCACTATGAGCTCTTTAAGATACGGGGGTGTCTGATTTTTAAGAGCTTTGTAGGTTAAAAGAAGGATTTTAAATTCTATTCTACATTTTATTGGGAGTCAGTGTAGAGAAGCTAACACTGGAGAGATGTGCTCCCTCTTCCTAGTTTTAGTCAATACTCGAGCTGCGGCGTTTTGAACTAGCTGAAGAGTCTTTAGAGACTTTGAGATTTGAACCACTCAGAGACTAGACCAACCTTTCCTGGAGGAAAACTGGGTGACATACTGTCTCTCTTCTTTCTTTCCCTCCTTTTCTGGGACCCAGACTTTGTCTTTCCAGACATTTTACCTGCCTTTAGCGCACTCTGTGCAACTTCTGTCTGACTTATCAGCTGTGCCATTTCATGCCGATACAAGGGGGGGTTAATATGAATTTGCCCAAATAAAGTAGAGATCTATGAAATCCATTATATGAAGACAATGGGACTGTCAGTCGTGGGCCCTTAGAATCATCCTAACTTTCCCCCCTATACGGCGCCACTGCCTACACCAGATGAGCAGAGGGAGGCGGATGCAAAGAGCGAGGGAGATTCCTCAGGAGAAGCTGTTCAGGCTTTTACTTTTTATATATATATATATATAAATATATATATATATATATATATATATATATGGCCTTTTTGCCTTTATTGATAGGGCAGCTGAAGAGAGACAGGAAATGTGGGGAGTAGAGAGCGGGGGAAGACATGCAGGAAATGGACGACCGGCCAGGAATCGAACCGGCGACCCCTGCAACGAGGACTGTAGCCTCTGTATGTGGGGCACTTAGACCGCTAGGCCACCAGCGCCCCAGGCTTTACTTTTAAAATCATTCCAGAAGTGCTTTGGTGCTACATTTTTCATGCTTTTGATATAAATGTGGCTGATACAAAGCCAATACTAAGGGAGCCATAAAAGGACATTTTTAAATACATTTTAATTTCTCCTTTTTCTCGAGATAACGACAAATTTAACTCGTTATCTCAAGAGCTTGTTATCTCGAGTTCTACACTTATTTTTCCCATGATAATGGGATCATTTATCTCCTTTTATCCAGAGAAAAAAAAACATTTTTTGTGTTTTTTTTATTGTAAACTTGATTATTTGTGTATTTCTTGTCTGAACAGGATCCAGCAGAGTCCGGGTCCTCCAGAGCCGAGCCTCATGTCCTTGAAAACTGATCGGTCGATTGCTGAGCCGCTGTACTTTAAAAATGAAAGGTATAACTGAAGAACTGAAGTTTGTAATCATTTGAGTCTCCTCAGAAGAAGGTAGAGCACGCAGCCTAACCCGGCGGGGATGAGTTCTAGCCTAGCCCTCTGGGCTGCTAGGGTCCAGGTGCTAGAGTAGGTAGTATCTGTGTTGTCACTTCCTGGAGCTTGCATGTACGGAGCCTGGGTCTTTGAACGTGGCAGTACTGTCTGGGTCATTTTTTGTGTTTCTGATTGTAAACTTGTTTATTTGTGTATTTCTTGTTTGAACAGGATCCAGCAGAGTCCGGGTCCTCCAGAGCCGAGCCTCATGTCCTTGAAAAGTGATCGGTCAATTGCTGAGCCGCTGTACTTTAAAAATGAAAGGTACGACTGAAGAACTGAAGTTTGTAATCATCTGAGTCTCCTGAGAAGAAGGTAGAGCACGCAGCCTAGACCAGCTTCTCATCTTGGCTCTGCCTCCCCTGTCTTTTAACCTCTAGCTGCAGACTCTCCTTGTTGTGTTGGGTGGTTCAGGGCTGCTAGGGTCCAGGTGCTAGAGTAGGTAGTATCAGTGTTGTCACTTCCTGGAGCTTGCATGTATGGAGCCTGGGTCTTTGAACGTGGCAGTACTGTCTGGGTCGGGTTCTGCTGGTGGATATGATGGACAGTGGGGGCTGGCATGGAGGGGGGTTCCTCTGGGAGTCCAGAGTTAACGGTTGAGCCTCTCTAAAGTGTCGTGGGTCAAACTAAAGGAAACATCAGTGAAGAGAAGAGCACACTTTATAACCCCAGTGATGTGCTGGCTCTCACTCCTCATCTGTCCTTGCTATCTCGGGCTTTGGGGGACATCAGGAGTCAGGTGGTAGGGTACTAAATGTATCATTAGTGGGCATAGTGGGGCGGGTTTCTTCACTGGGCGCTCAACATTTCTGTCAGCACAAGTACCTTTTCTTTAACTCAAATTCTAGTCCAGTCAAGTGCAACAGAAAAAGTGACATCAACAAAACTAACCCTCCTAAGCCCGAACAAATGTAATCTCCTGTCGAGTGTAAACTGGATTATTTGTGTATTTCTTGTCTGAACAGGATCCAGCAGAGTCCGGGTCCTCCAGAGCCGAGCCTCATGTCCTTGAAAAGTGATCGGTCGATTGCTGAGCCGCTGTACTTTAAAAATAAAAGGTACGACTGAAGAACTGAAGTTTGTAATCATCCGAGTCTCCTGATCAGGACTTGGTCCAGATCACAAACTCAATGAGAGAGTGGAGAGAACAACATCACTGCAGAGTGTCGTAAAGTTTCAGGACTCTATTTCCACGATATTTGGGGATCAGTTGAGACGTCTTTCAACAGCCTTTGTGCAGGTTTCATTAAACCGGATGTTTTCTCCACAGGGTAGAGCAGGAGAACACCGAGGCCCCCGGGGATCAGTCCGCCCATCAGCAGCAAACTGACCTGGACTCCATATTCATGGTGTGTACGATATATTAACTCAAACAGCCACAATCACATCAGAGTAACAAAGTGCTTTAAAATACAAGCAGGGAACATTAAAAACATTAAAAACATTACTAATACTTCAGAGTTTATAATACAGCTATCAGAGCTCTTTCACAATAAGAGCCCAGTCTTTAGAAAGCATCATGTGATGTGCCCTAAAATAATGTTTTAATTAAGACGTGTTTCAACACAAGTTTAACTATTACGCAGCTAAAGCGAAGGAGCGCAATGTCCAATCAGAGGCAACATGGCAGTTACGGCCAAATTCTACCTGATCCTGTCACCTGTCCGTCACAGCACCGGATCTGATCAGTTACTAGTCAATGTGTTAACTTCCACTGGATCCGCTCCGTTGTGTTCCTGCTGCGTCTCTGATCCAGGAGATTGGAGTCCTCCTGATCAGATACTCAAGACTTATATTTCTCCCGGATGCCAGAGCACGATGCATCAATCTCAATTGAGCAGATGGAGCGGGACAGGAAGTCAGGTTTCATCAAAAAAAATGAAAACATCCGGTTAATTTTCAGAATAAAACACTCCAGCCATTAGCGATGAAAATGGGCCGTTTGTACTAATGGTGCAATGGATTAGCGGTCTGCATGAGCCAGGTTAACTCCCCAATAAAGCATTACATGTAATGGAGGTAGACTCCACCACTACAGGTGCTAACAGCAGGATCACCTCACCTGTTAGGCTGTTTAAAGGATGGAGGACATCGTCCTTATGCGTCACCACTTAAGACCAAATATGAAGGCAACAGATATTTAGGGATCGAACGAATCCTTTGGAAAAGTCTGACGATGTTGAAATATACAGAAAATTTAGATTCAGGAGACGCCACATAATTCTGAGGTAAGCTACCAGCAACACCGTGAAGTGAATCCTTCCCAAACAACATTGTTAACAA
>NW_023260125.1:27104-53334 GCF_009762535.1 Notolabrus celidotus
ATGACGTTCATGTTGCTCTCCTGGGCTCGGTGACGCTGAAGTGAAAAGTTCTTCTTCAGATTTTTACTCCAGAAACCAAGAAACATTTAAAGAAAGTGGAGCTGTTGTAAAGTCGGTGATGGAGATCAGAACGACTCAGTGTTCGTCGTCTGTGCAGAGGAAGACCAGCGACCCTTTCTCCTCCAGGTAGAGTAACGAGGGAAAGTTATTTCTTTAAGTTGCTCTTGTTTTTTTAAGTCCTCTATTGATATTTCTCAAGTCTGACATGATGCCACAGTTAGTGTGAACTGTGAGCTGCTGAGAGGATCTGTGGCCTTTTAAATGAGCCTTTAGCACCATCTAGTGGACAGTGAGTAGAATGACAGCATCTTGTTTGAGTGATTTGAAACAGGCTGCCTCCATCCATCAGCTGAATCTCCACTTCCTCCCTCAGCCCTGAGCCTGTAAGGACTTCATTTAAGGGCTCAACGTGGTGAAACTCCCAGCACTTGGAGACTTCTCACATAACCTGCATGACATCATGAAGCTCATCTAAGGCTCATTAAGGATTTCTGTGGTGTATTTTTACTTTCCTCACATCCAAGGTGCTTAAGGACCGACCTGCCTGACTTCATGTGCTCAGGTTCTCACCGTGCAGACGGGACGAGAGGTAACTGATAGTTTATTAATTCACCTTTTCTTAGTGAAACTAAAAGAAAGCTTCACCTTCTATGCTTGCTGGCTTCCTCTTGGGATACTGTGCTTCATGTTACAGTGCTATGAACTATGGGTAATCCCCTAACGCCAAGTCTGCAGAGGTGTACACCTACAGAAAGGGAGCATAAAGAGCCCAAATAAAGGAACCCTAGCCCTCCCTGCTACATCCTTAGACTGCTATAGGCTTAGACTGCAGGTGGAACTGACACACTGGGATCCTGTCTTTCCCTCTCTCTCCTCTCTCTGCCTGTCTCTCACTTTAACTCTTCCTGTCCCATTAAAGTTACTAACCATAGACCTTTCTGGAGTCCCTGAGCTCCCTTGTCTCGTAGGTTCCTCTGGATCTCTGCTGCTGTGGACGTGGTCCAGACTCCAGCTGCTACAACTACTACTATCCGTCTCCCCACTATCATCTCTCTCTCTCTCTCTTCATCTGCTACAGGCTAAGACTGTTACAGGCTTAGACTGCTATAGGCTCAGACTGCTACAGGCTTAGACTGCTATAGGCTCAGACTGCTACAGGCTAAGACTGCTATAGGTTTAGACTGCTACAGGCTGAGACTGCTATAGGCTTAGACTGTATAGGCTTTGACTGCTATAGGCTTAGACTGTTACAGGCTTAGACTGCTATAGGCTCAGACTGCTACAGGCTAAGACTGCTATAGGTTTAGACTGTTACAGGTTTAGACTGCTATAGGCTCAGACTGCTATAGGCTCAAACTGCTACAGGCTAAGACTGCTATAGGTTTAGACTGCTACAGGCTTAGACTGCTATAGGGTTAGACTGTTATCCACTATCATCCCTCTCTCTCTTCATCTCCCTCTATCCCTCTCTCCAACACGGTCTCAGATTCAGATGTGTGTCTAACATGAGTCTGGTCCTGCTGGAGGTTTCTGCCTGTTAAAGGAAGTTTGTCCTTGCCACTGTAACTTGCTAAATGCTGCAAAGTGCTCTGCTCATGGTGGATTAAGATGAGATCAGACTGAGTCTTGTCTGGAAGAGGGGACTGGATCTGATCCGGTCTTGATGTTGGGTCTTTGTTAATAATAGAACATAGAGTCCGGTCTAGACCTGCTCTGTTTGGAAAGAGTCTGAGGAGAACGTTTGGTGCTCTATGAATAAAGATTGATTCACTTTGTCAGTATGTTATCCATATATTTGTAATGTGTATAAATATGCCATCACATTGTTTCAAACTGTTATCAGCTCTTTGAGAGTATCGTCTAATAACGACGTCAGGTTGGGTCTTTAGTAAAAATGACGCCTCGCTCCTCTAAGATCCCTCCTCTCTCCTTGATCCTCGTCTCCTCTGGGTGCATTTAGAGTTTGACAGTCCTCGGTGAGACAGGAATGGTTTCGGTTCCGGGTCAGTTGAAGAAAGAGGGTGCAAAAATTAACATCATGAGAAGAACCCAAGTTTCCTGGCAGCAGGGTGCATAGGACCTAAACTTTGATCTGTTATCTTACTGGTTTAGGAGCAGGACTCGTGTTTGAGCCATGAAGCTGTTTGTAGATGTTGTGGGATTTCAAAGCAGCACTGTAAGTTTTCTTTGTGGTGTAAACAAAGGTTTTCTCTTGAGTCCTTAAAGAGGACAAGTGGAGGATTTGTGTGGTGCTGCAGAGAGGAATAATGATTGTTGCCCAGTCATTGTGCATTTCATGCCACTCCTTCATAAACCAGTTCCCTTACTGAGCAAGTCAGGTCATGAAATATGTAGACACGCCCTGGTATGTGTTGTTTGTTGTGCTGGTTTTGACATCTTGCTGCTGCTTCATAACAATCTGATCACTTGCACACAGAGAAATAGGAACAGCTTCTCCTCTCCCAGTGTTTCTTCAAAACATTAGGGTTCACGTTTTACTGAAGAGAGCTCAGACGGTAAGAATCACATCGTGTTGTATCACTGTTTGATTGTTCAGGGTATCTGTTCACTTCTTCTGATTGTCAGAGACGATGTAGTTTCCTTAGAGCTTCTCTCTGTGTCGGATTTAATGTTCGGGTTGGAGTTTGTTCAGGTGAGCTGAGTCACGTGGTAGAGCTGATAGATAGCTGGTTGATAGCCTAGCTCTGTGTCGTATCGTCAGGACGGAGAGCTGTAACCTTTAGTGACCTCTGAAAGAAACCTTGTCATAGTGACAGAGTTCATCTCTCTGCAGGTTGGAGCTCTGCCATGGATCAGAGTGAGGACAGAGAGGAGGCCGACCCTTCCTCTAAAGCCACCGTACGTGAGAAACATGAAGCTCAGAGGTGACGTGAAGATCTCAAACTGTCCGTGACTCTTTGCTGTTCAGACCGAAGCTCTTGGTTTTCACACTCAAAGCTCTGTGTGTGTTCTTTTCTGTTAAAGCCCAGAGCAGCAGAACAAACCAGACTCACCTGAGCCTGGACCTGAAGCCAGCTGTGTGTCCCTGATGACTGCCCGGTCCATAACCCCACCACCGGATTTTAAGAGACTGGACACGGAGTAAGCCTGCAGACTATCAGTGTGTTGTGTTGAATGAATGTTGAATGAAATCACCTGGAGGTTTAATTTGAATGAAAATCTAACGTCTGAATGGGTCTGCACTTTTTTAGACCACTATGTTGATGATCTGTAAATCTAGAGATCTAAAGTTTCCACAACAAGGCGGTTCAGTTCGGTGTGGGACGGTGTGGCACACCGGGAAATCCAGGAAAGGATCATGTTTAAACGGGTGTTTAACACCTACACCCAGGGGCGCCGCCAGGGATTTTGGGCCCCATGAAAAAATATCAGATTGGGCCCCATATATGTGTTGTAATATACCATTTATAATAACATCATAATCAAAGTCACAACAGTCTTTAACAATGAATGCACAACAGAAAAGAGCAGCACTGAATCATGCAGAATAATGGATCTATAATGTTCTGTATCAGCAACGCTAGATCTGATACTTTATTGTGTTTAAGTTTATTAATTACAATTATTAAGAGGTTAAAGCTACTTTAATAAATGTCCCCTCGTGGGACCGCCCAAAATTCAGTCAGCATCAAAATCTCTGATTTGAAGGTATTATCTGAGTAACCTCTGTGATTATTAAAACAGACTGAATCCCTCAATGCTTCAACCTGCCCAGCATCCAGAACAGACTATAGGCTGTAGCTTATGTAGCTTAGCATTAGCTTTGTTTTTAGAGGCTTTTGTAACAGTACAGATAGAGAGAGAAAGAAGAGATTCCCACAGACCCCCTTCAATAATGCTAATTGACATGCTACGTGTCTCACCTTCTTGTTCATTGTGTTGGGGGGAGTTGTGGGGAGACACCTGCTGACATATCAGCTGCTGAGTCTGGTAGGGAGGGCGGGGAAACCCATTTAGTATAATGAGCTCAAACGTAGTTCATCTCATTGTGGACATCAAACTAGCAAACAGGTTGATTTGAACCACTCAGAGACTAGACCAACCTTTCCTGGAGGAAAACTGGGGGACATACTGTCTCTCTTCTTTCTTTCCCTCCTTTTCTGGGACCCAGACTTTGTCTTTCCAGACATTTTACCTGCCTTTAGCGCACTCTGTGCACTAGTCTGTGCAACTTCTGTTTGACTGCGTGGCACAGCTGATTAGCACGACTCAGGTTGGGACATTTCATGCCACTACAAGGGGGGGTTAATATGAATTTGCCCAAATAAAGTAGAGATCTATGAAATCCATTATATGAAGACAACGGGACTGTTTTTTAAATTACCTTATCCTGAATGAAATATTAATTTGGATTTTTTTTGTTTTTTTTGGTTGTATTATTATTTTCAGGACCCCTGTCAGTCATGGGCCCTTAGAATCATACAATGTTACAATGTTACAATGTCATTTAGCAGACGCTTCTATCCAAAGCGACGTACATACGAGAACAAGAACAACACAAGCAAAGATCTAGACAAGAGGAAACAAGATCAGTAAGAGGAACAAAGAGCTTCAAGTCCATTTGGGTGCAGGTACTGCCAAGCAGTGTAAAGACAATGCACAAAGTAAATAAGGAACATCTACAATGAAGCAACCAAACCATTTAAGACCTTCCATTATCATCATCAACAATTAACATCACCACAATAATGACCAAAGTACCAAGTGCTGGGTCACTCCAGACCTGAACACAGAGTCCCAGAGTAGAGCAGGACAGTGTGAGTCAACTGTAGCTGGAAGACATGATCTGCCCCTGGGGACAACAGTGGAGAACAGTCTAGCTAAGTGCATAGTGCTTCCTAAAGAGCTGGGTCTTTAGCTGTCTTTGGAAAGTAGAGAGGGACTCTGCAGATCGAATGGAGTTGGACAATTCATTCCACCATTTAGGTGCAACAGAAGAGAAGAGTCCAGCTAGTGGTTTTGATTTTGAGGCCTTGTGTACTGGAAGCACTAGGCGCTTTTCAGAGGCTGAGCGTAGCGGGCGAGAAAAGCAGTAGACCTGGATGAGGGGTTCCAGGTAAACTGGAGCGGTTTTGGTTACTGCTTTGTAACCAAAACTTACTGCATCCTAACTTTCCCCTATACGGTGCCACTGCCTACACCAGATGAGCAGAGGGAGGGGCACAGAGACGGATGCAAAGAGCGAGGGAGATTCCTCAGGAGAGGCTGTTCAGACTTTTACTTTTTATATATATATATATATATATATATATATATATATATGTATATATATATAAATATTTTTGGCCTTTTTGCCTTTATTGATAGGACAGCTGAAGAGAGACAGGAAGTGTGGGGAGTAGAGAGCGGGGGCAGACATGCAGGAAATGGACGACCAGCCAGGAATCGAACCGGCGACCCCTGCAACGAGGACTGTAGCCTTGGGGGCGGTGCTTGTTGCTCAAAGCTGCTTTTATGTTGCTGATTTTATTTTGTAGGTCTTCTACTGAGCGCGCTCAGAAACACCACACGCACTGACCCGGTTCAAGATCTGAAGCCAGACTTTCCCTTCCTCCTTGTTTGTTCTCTTTGAGGATTGACTTGCTGATAACAGATGTTTGTGCTTTGGTGCTACATTTTTCATGCTTTTGATATAAATGTGGCTGATACAAAGCCAATACTAAGGGAGCCATAAAAGGACATTTTTAAATACATTTTATTTTCTCCTTTTTCTCGAGATAACGACAAATTTAACTCGTTATCTCAAGAAAACAGAGTTTGTTATCTCGAGTTCTACACTTATTTTTCCCATGATAATGGGATCATTTATCTCCTTTTATCCAGAGAAAAAAAAACATTTTTTGTGTTTTTTTATTGTAAACTTGATTATTTGTGTATTTCTTGTCTGAACAGGATCCAGCAGAGTCCGGGTCCTCCAGAGCCGAGCCTCATGTCCTTGAAAAGTGATCGGTCGATTGCTGAGCCGCTGTACTTTAAAAATGAAAGGTATAACTGAAGAACTGAAGTTTGTAATCATTTGAGTCTCCTCAGAAGAAGGTAGAGCACGCAGCCTAACCCGGCGGGGATGAGTTCTAGCCTAGCCCTCGGGGCTGCTAGGGTCCAGGTGCTAGAGTAGATAGTATCAGTGTTGTCACTTCCTGGAGCTTGCATGTACGGAGCCTGGGTCTTTGAACGTGGCAGTACTGTCTGGGTCATTTTTTGTGTTTCTGATTGTAAACTTGTTTATTTGTGTATTTCTTGTTTGAACAGGATCCAGCAGAGTCCGGACCCTCCAGAGCCGAGCCTCGTGTCTCTGAAAAGTGATCGGTCAATTTCTGAGCCGCTGTACTTTAAAAATGAAAGGTACGACTGAAGAACTGAAGTTTGTAATCATCTGAGTCTCCTGAGAAGAAGGTAGAGCACGCAGCCTAGACCAGCTTCTCATCTTGGCTCTGCCTCCCCTGTCTTTTAATCTCTAGCTGCAGACTCTTCTTGTTGTGTTGGGTGGTTCAGGGCTGCTAGGGTCCAGGTGCTAGAGTAGGTAGTATCAGTGTTGTCACTTCCTGGAGCTTGCATGTATGGAGCCTGGGTCTTTGAACGTGGCAGTACTGTCTGGGTCGGGTTCTGCTGGTGGATATGATGGACAGTGGGAGCTGGCATGGAGGGGGGTTTCTCTGGGAGTCCAGAGTTAACGGTTGAGCCTCTCTAAGGTGTCGTGGGTCAAACTAAAGGAAACATCAGTGAAGAGAAGAGCACACTTTATAACCCCAGTGATGTGCTGGCTCTCACTCCTCATCTGTCCTTTCTATCTCAGGCTTTGGGGGACATCAGGAGTCAGGTGGTAGGGTACTAAATGTATCATTAGTGGGCATAGGGGGGCGGGTTTCTTCACTGGGCACTCATCATTTCTGTCAGCACAAGTACCTTTTCTTTAACTCAAATTCTAGTCCAGTCAAGTGCAACAGAAAAAGTGACATCAACAAAACTAACCCTCCTAAGCCCGAACAAATGTGATCTCCTGTCGAGTGTAAACTGGATTATTTGTGTATTTCTTGTCTGAACAGGATCCAGCAGAGTCCGGGTCCTTCAGAGCCGAGCCTCATGTCCTTGAAAAGTGATCGGTCGATTGCTGAGCCGCTGTACTTTAAAAATAAAAGGTACGACTGAAGAACTGAAGTTTGTAATCATCCGAGTCTCCTGATCAGGACTTGGTCCAGATCACAAACTCAATGAGAGAGTGGAGAGAACAACATCACTGCAGAGTGTCGTAAAGTTTCAGGACTCTGTTTCCACGATATTTGGGGATCAGTTGAGACGTCTTTCAACAACCTTTGTGCAGGTTTCATTAAACCGGATGTTTTCTCCACAGGGTAGAGCAGGAGAACACCGAGGCCCCCGGGGATCAGTCCGCCCATCAGCAGCAAACTGACCTGGACTCCATATTCATGGTGTGTACGATATATTAACTCAAACAGCCACATTCACATCAGAGTAACAAAGTACTTTAAAATACAAGCAGGGAACATTAAAAACATTAAAAACATTACTAATACTTCAGAGTTTATAATACAGCTATCAGAGCTCTTTCACAATAAGAGCCCATTCTTTAGAAAGCATCATGTGATGTGCCCTAAAGTAATGTTTTAATTAAGACGTGTTTCAACACAAGTTAAAGGCATTAAAAATAAACAAAGTTATGAAGTTAGTTTAACTATTACATAGCTAAAGCGAAGGAGCGCAATGTCCAATCAGAGTCAACATGGCAGTTACGGCCAAATTCTACCTGATCCTGTCACCGGTCCGTCACAGCACCGGATCTGATCAGTTACTAGTCAATGTGTTAACTTCCACTGGATCCGCTCCGTTGTGTTCCTGCTGCGTCTCTGATCCAGGAGATTGGAGTCCTCCGGATCAGATACTCAAGACTTATATTTCTCCCGGATGCCAGAGCACGCCGCATCAATCTCAATTGAGCAGATGGAGCGGGACAGGAAGTCAGCTTTCACCAAAACAAAATGAAAACATCCGGTTAATTTTCAGAATAAAACACTCCAGCCATTAGCGATGAAAATGGGACGTTTGTACTAATGGTGCAATGGATTAGCGGTCTGCATGAGCCAGGTTAACTCCCCAATAAAGCATTACATGTAATGGAGGTAGACTCCACCACTACAGGTGCTAACAGCAGGATCACCTCACCTGTTAGGCTGTTTAAAGGATGGAGGACATCGTCCTTATGCGTCACCGTTTAAGACCAAATATGAAGACAACAGATATTTAGGGATCCAACGAATCCTTTGGAAAAGTCTGACGATGTTGAAATATACAGAAAATTTAGATTCAGGAGACGCCACATAATTCTGAGGTAACCTACCAACAACACCGTGAAGTGAATCCTTCCCAAACAACTCCTTTAACAAGTCCTCATCCTTCAATGGGGGGACAGGTGGTCCTCCACCTGGACCACGCTGTTGCTCAAAGCTGCTTTTATGTTGCTGATTTTATTTTGTAGGTCTTCTACTGAGCGCGCTCAGAAACACCACACGCACTGACCCGGTTCAAGATCTGAAGCCAGACTTTCCCTTCCTCCTTGTTTGTTCTCTTTGAGGATTGACTTTCTGATAACAGATGTTTGTTCATTCTAGATTCTAAAAATCAAATGTCCATTTCTTCTTGATCTTCTCTCAGTCACAGCGGGACCGCTCGCCATGTTTGTTGATGTTTATGCGTAGTAGGCATGCGTAATTTGAATTTGTTGGATCAGGGTTTTCCAGGAGGTTCCCTGGACATGTGACGTTTTGCACCAGTCTCGCTTTCATGGTGTTATTAGTTAATTGGACGATTATTTGCAGTGGTGCATGCAGCTAACGCTACAGCCAAATGGGCCGTTCCATAACGGGACGTTAAGACTAATGGTCCCCTTTGTGTAAGGGCTGGACGAGCAGACGGGCCCTGATCATATTTCACTTAACTACAACAACAAACCAAAGTCATGATGAGCGGAGCCAGGCCTGGAGTCAACAGGTCAGAGGTTTTCAGAGGACCAGAAAGACAACATGGATGAGGAGAGGAGGAGGAGGAGAATCCTTGATTCAGTGATTACAGAAGGGGAAACCTCGGTCACATGACTCCAGCTGTGCAGCGATCCTCACTGAGGTCCAGGGATCCCTGGTTAAAACGACTGCATTTGCGCTTTTCAGGAGTTCCAGTTAGTTGCTGTCACTGTGTCAAACAGGTCATGTATACCTGAAACTATTGTTCCCTGTACGGGTAAAGCAGCCTGAGGACGTCCTTAGATCCAGATCCTCTTTGTTCTTGCAGACATGTTTGAATACAAACATTGGGTTTGATGATGAGAGATGAAAGAAGTAGTGTGCATAGACACAGCGGTGACGTTGTAGGTAGTATCATACTTTGTGTTGCTCCATTTAATTTCCATTTTAACATTAATCACTCTGTTCCAGCTGCTGGAGGACAACATCGTCACTTTTGTGAAGAGCGAGCTGAAGAGAGTTCAGAGGGTCCTGTCTACAGATTACATACAAGGAAAGAGTGAGGAAGAGGAGGAGCTGGGCTGCATGCAGGGAGAGCAGCAGAGGGTCAGCAGAGAGGCCTTCCTTCAGATCATCCTGCTCTTCTTGAGGAGAATGAAGCAAGAGGAGCTGGCTGACTGTCTGCAGAGCAGTGAGTATTTTTGGGCTTTTAAATACAGTAAGACTGAAATCATTCAATCAACCAATCTTTATTTATAAACTGTCAAATCCCAACAAACATTCTCCTCAGACTCTTTCCAAACAGAGCAGGTCTAGACCGGACTCTATGTTCTATTATTAACAAAGACCCAACATCAAGACCGGATCAGATCCAGTCCCATCTTCCAGACAGGACTCAGTCTGATCTCATCTTAATCCACCATGAGCAGAGCACTTTGCAGCATTTAGCAAGTTACAGTGGCAAGGACAAACTTCCTTTAACAGGCAGAAACCTCCAGCAGGACCAGACTCATGTTAGACACACATCTGCTGAGACCGTGTTGGAGAGAGGGATAGAGGGAGGTGAAGAGAGAGAGAGATGATAGTGGGGAGACGGATAGTAGTAGTTGTAGCAGCTGGAGTCTGGACCACGTCCACAGCAGCAGAGATCCAGAGGAACCTACGAGACAAGGGAGCTCAGGGACTCCAGAAAGGTCTATGGTTAGTAACTTTAATGGGGCAGGAAGAGTTAAAGTAAGAGACAGGCAGAGAGAGGAGAGAGAGGGAAAGACAGGATCCCAGTGTGTCAGTCTAAGCCTATAGCAGCGTAACTAAGAGCTGGTCCAAGTCTGACCCAGCAGTCTAACCCTATAGCAGTATAAGCCTATAGCAGTCTAAGCCTGTAACAGTCTAAGCCTATAGCAGTCTGAGCCTATAGCAATCTAAACCTATAGCAGTCCAAACCTATAGCAGCCTAAGCCTATAGCAGTCTGAGCCTATAGCAGTCTAAACCTATAGCAGTCTAAGCCTATAGCAATCTAAGCCTGTAGCAGTCTAAGTATATAGCAGTCTGAGCCTATAGCAGTCTGAGCCTATAGCAGTCTAAGCCTGTAGCAGTCTGAGCCTATAGCAGTCTAAACCTATAGCAGTCTAAGCCTATAGCAATCTAAGCCTGTAGCAGTCTGAGCCTGTAACAGTCTAAGCCTATAGCAGTCTGAGCCTATAGCAGTCAAAGCCTATAGCAGTCAAAGCCTATAGCAGTCTAAGCCTATAGCAGTCTAAGCCTGTAACAGTCTAAGCCTATAGCAGTCTGAGCCTATAGCAGTCTAAGCCTATAGCAGTCAAAGCCTATAGCAGTCTAAGCCTATAGCAGTCAAAGCCTATAGCAGTCTAAGCCTGTAACAGTCTAAGCCTGTAGCAGTCTAAGCCTATAGCAGTCTAACCCTGTATCAGTCTGTAGCAGCATAACTAAGAGCTGGTCCAAGCCTGATCCAGCTCTAACTATAAGCTTTATCAATAAGGAATGTTTGAACCCTACTCTTAAAAGTAGAGAAGGTGTCTGCCTCCCGGACCCTGATTGGTAGATGAAATGAAAGCAACATGGAGGAGTTCATATTTCTACACCCTGCTCCACACACCTGGATCAAATCAGAATCCGTGATGAGCTACCTTCGACTTATCGACGACAAGAAACTAAAACAGACACACTTGAATATTTAACATCGTTGGTAAGGCTCCTCTTGTGTTTTTTGTTGTTCAGGAACTCTGCCTGCAGGAACTGCAGAGTGCAGACATAAACTGAAGTCTCACCTGAAGAAGAAGTTCCAGTGTGTGTTCGAGGGGATCGCTAAAGCAGGAAACCCAACCCTCCTGAACCAGATCTACACAGAGCTCTACATCACAGAGGGAGGGACTGGAGAGGTCAACGATGAACATGAGGTCAGACAGATTGAAGCAGCATCCAGGACCCCACACAGACCAGAGACCACCATCAGACAAGAAGACATCTTTAAAGGCTCACCTGGACGAGACGAACCAATCAGAGCAGTGCTGACAAAGGGAGTGGCTGGCATCGGGAAAACAGTCTTAACACAGAAGTTCACTCTGGACTGGGCCGAAGGCAAAGCCAACCAGAACATACACTTTGTGTTTCCCTTCACTTTCAGAGAGCTGAATGTTCTGAGAGAGAGAAAGTTCAGCTTGGTGGAACTTGTTCATCACTTCTTTACTCAGACCAGAGAAGCAGGACTCTGCAGGTTTGAAGAGCTCCAGGTTGTGTTCATCTTTGATGGTCTGGATGAGTGTCGACTTCCTCTGGCCTTCCACAACAATCAGATCCTGACTAATGCTACAGAGTCCACCTCAGTGGATGTGCTGCTGACAAACCTCATCATGGGGAGACTGCTCCCCTCTGCTCACCTCTGGATCACCACAAGACCTGCAGCAGCCAATCAGATCCCTCCTGAGTGTGTTGACATGGTGACAGAGGTCAGAGGGTTCACTGACCCTCAGAAGGAGGAGTACTTCACGAAGAGGTTCAGAGACAAGGAGCAGGCCAGCAGAATCATCTCCCACATCAAGAAATCCCGAAGCCTCCACATCATGTGCCACATCCCGGTCTTCTGCTGGATCACCGCTACAGTTCTGGAGGATGTGCCGAAGACCAGAAAGGGAGGAGAGCTGCCCAGGACCCTGACTGAGATGTACATCCACTTCCTGGTGGTCCAGTCCAGACTGAAGAGCATCAAGTACGATGGAGGAGCTGAGACTGATTCACACTGGAATAGAAAGAACATAAACATGGTTCTCTCTCTGGGAAAACTGGCTTTTGAGCAGCTGCAGAAAGGAAACCTGATCTTCTATGAGTCCGACCTGACAGAGTGTGGCATCGAGATCAAGGAGGCCTCAGTGTATTCAGGAGTCTTCACACAGGTCTTCAGAGAGGAGAGAGGACTGTACCAGGACAAGGTGTTCTGCTTCATCCACCTGAGCATTCAGGAGTTCCTTGCTGCTCTTCATGTCCATCTGACCTTCTCCGAGTCTGGACTCAACCTGATAAAAGAAACAAAACCAAAGTCCTGGTGGTCTGACTTGTTGGTAGACAAACCAACACTTTTTTACCAGAGTGCTGTGGACAAGGCCCTGCAAAGCCCAAATGGACACCTGGACTTGTTCCTCCGCTTCCTCCTTGGTCTCTCACTGGAGACCAATCAGAAACTCCTTCAGCTTACACAGATAGGAAGTAGCTCACAGACCTTGAAAACAGTCCAGTATATCAAGAAGAAGATCAGTGAGGATCTCTCTGCAGAGAGAAGCATCAACCTGTTCCACTGTCTGAATGAACTCAATGACAGTTCTCTAGTGGAGCAGATCCAACAGTATCTGAGTTCAAGGCGTGTTGATGCAGATGAACTAACTTCTGCTCAGTGGTCAGCTCTGGTCTTCATCTTGCTGTCCCCAGAAAGAGATCTGGACGTGTTTGACCTGAAGAAATACGGTGCTTCAGAGGAGGCTCTTCTGAGGCTGCTGCCCGTGGTCAAAGCCTCCAACAAAGCTCTGTATGTGCACACATCACTATCCAGATCAAATGCAATTTGTTTTAATTAGTCAAGTCATGCCAATACACTTACACACATGTGTTTCTGTGTTTCATGTGAAGGCTGAGTAGCTGTGGCCTGACGGTGAGAAGCTTTGAAGCACTGTCGTCAGTTATCAGATCCCAGTCCTGCAGTCTCAGAGAGCTGGACCTGAGTAACAATGATCTGCAGGACTCAGGAGTGAAACTGCTGTCTGCTGAACTGACTTCTCCACATCGAACACTGACAACTCTCAGGTTACACTACTTTGAAATCTGTGTCCTCTTTTTACTTTAATCAACTTCTGAAGGAACTCACTGAAAATATGTTTCAGGTTCAGTGGTTGTAAACTGTCTGAGAGAAGCTGTGCAGCTCTGTCTTCAGTTTTAAGCTCTCGTGGCTCTAGTCTGAGAGAGCTGGACCTGAGTAACAACAACCTGCAGGACTCAGGGGTGAAGATGCTCTCATCTGGACTGAGTAGTCCTCACTGTTCCCTGGAGACTCTAAGGTCAGGAGCCACCTGTCAGTATTAATGTACTAACATGTATTACCTTGGAATGAACTGATTTACAATCTTTTTTAGGTTGAATGACTGCAGACTCTCAGTGACAAGCTGTGAAGCTCTGTCCTCAGCTCTTAGCTGCCAGTCCTCTAGTCTGAGGGAGCTGGACCTGAGTAACAACAACCTGCTGGACTCAGGAGTGAAGCTGCTGTCTGCTGGACTGCGGAGTCAGCACTGTGTTCTGGAAAATCTCAGGTCAGGGTCCAGATGTTTTCTTATATACTTACCCTTGCTAATTTGGGTGTCAGAATTTCAAAAAAAGATGGCCGACTTCCTGTTGGGATTTCACCACAACGTTAAGAGGCTTTTTTGTAGGTCTTGGCCTGATAGATATTTGGAAAAAAACTTCATGCATGTAGGTGGAACCGTGTTGAGGGGCTGGCCCTTTGAAATTTGAAAATTGAAGGGGGCGCTATTGAGCCATTTTTGGGACTTTTTGCACGGGACCAAAATAATATCAAATTTTTCACCAGGCCTGTTGAGTGTGTCAAGTTTGGTGAATTTTGGGGCATATTGAAGGATCCAAAAAGGCAATTCACTTCAGGGGTAGAAAGAAAGAAAGCATCTAAGATAGCTTTGCCTCTTCTTAAGATAAACTCTTAATAACTTCAAAACTTCTGCGTTATTCAAAAGTCCCCCGTACAGTGCGAGCCGTGTAATGACCTATTCAGACAACACTAATTTTTGAACCAGGTTTTCAACACGTATTTAAAAGATTGTCTTCTTTGAATGGGTGTGTATGTGGTTTCTGGTGTTTCTGCAGCCAGCCTTAAGCGGACACTCTAAGATCTGCAGTTTTAAACACTTCTGCTTTGGCTTCAATACTCGCGGCTTGAGGATGAGAAAAAGGAAGATGCAAGACAAGAACAATTTCCCATGAACCAACATTATGCTGTATAATATGCTGTTGAGTTGTGCTATTTATTTTGACGTGTGCTGCTGACCTCTTGGCCAGGTCGCCCTTGCATATGAGGTCTTGATCTCAATGGATCTCATCTGGTTAAATAAAATAAAAAAATAGTGCCAATGACAGGAAAAATGTGTGTGTGTGTGTGTGTGTGTGTGTGTGTGTGTGTGCGTGCGTGCGTGCGTGCGTGCGTGCGTGCGTGCGTGCGTGCGTGCGTGTGTGCGTACGTGCGTGCGTGCGTGCGTGCGTGCGCGCGTGTGTGTGTGTGTGTGTGTGTGTGTGTGTGTGTGTGTGTGTGTGTGTGTGTGTGTAGTCTGTCAAGCTGTCTGATTGCAGAGGAAGGCTGTGCTTCTCTGGCTTCAGCTCTGAGCTCCAACCCGACCCATCTGAGAAAGTTAGACCTGAGCTACAATCATCCAGCGGGCTCAGGAGTAAAGCAGCTCTCTGCTGGGCTGGAGGATCCACTCTGGAAACTCGACACTCTTAGGTATGGACTGATGATAAAGAGAGACTAATGTTCCCTTGTATGTTTGCATTCAATAAACTGTGTCTTTGTTTCTTGCTCCAGGTTGGACCATGGTGGACCGCAGAGACTGAAACCTGGTGTGGCCAAATGTAAATGTGCCTTAAAGATTCACTAGAAACATCTGCACAGGCTTCCATAGATTATCAGCTTGCATTGACTGGAGTACAGGACGAAGCATCTCAAGTTACATTTGAATATTTTAATTCATGTCTATAAATCTAATGTAGAAAACAGAGATAAGCTGCAGCCCAACTGAGCCTCTTCTCTCCATCAGATACCTGTGAACTGGAACTGGACACAAACACGGTGAGCAGAAAGCTCAAACTGACCGATGGCAACAGGACCGTGACCCGTGTGAAGGAGGAACAACCTTATCCTGACCATCCGGACAGATTCAGCTCTCCTCGGGTGCTTTGTAAAAATGCTCTGACTGGTCGCTGTTACTGGGGGATCGAGTTGACAGGACGGGTGGATATGGCATTGACCTACAAAAGAAAAAGGGAAGACATTGAGCACTGTGAGTTTGGGAGAAATGATTATTCCTGGAGTCTAAGCTGCAGGGGTGATGATGCATTCTGGGCCCTGCAAGCAGGTACAGGAAAATACGTCTACACCTCGTCTTCTGTCTCAAACAGAATAGCTGTAGACCTGGACTATCTTGCTGGCACTCTGTCATTTCACAGTGTTTCTTCTAACACACTGACACACCTCCACACCTTCAACACCTCGTTCACTGAACCTCTTTATGTAGGGTTTGCTTTGGAGCCTAGTTCCTCAGTGTTTCTGTGTTCTCTGTAAGTCTGAGAGAGAGAAACTCTGCTGACCACAGATCAGGTTCTAACATCTCACTTTACTTTGTTCTCCATCTCACCCTCTGCACTGTGGAGCAGATACCACACTGGAACAGCAATAATGTTCCTGGGTCAATTTGACCCGGGGCATATTCATTATCCAAACGTGTCAGAACCCCAAAAAATCCCAATACACATTTTTTTAAATCTAATTGTTAACTCCATTACTAACCATTTAAATCAAGATTTAGTCCATGGGTGTTCTTTAACTCTCACAGGTCATTGTTCAATGAGGATCACTCACTCGTTTTTCATTAAAATAAATGTTAAAAGTTTTTTAATGTACATTGGAAAGCCCTAAATATAAATACAATAGTTTTACATGACATAGATTTTTGTTTATTTTATTTTAAATTTTTGATTTTTTTGTTTTAATGAAGTGATGTTGATAAATTAACACCTCTTCTGTCACATGCATATTTTGATGCTGCATTTAGCTGGTTTTGAAGGCATATACTGCCTAAAGTAAACATACTGTCTTAATAAACACAAAGGTCGCTTTGACTCCCCACGTCTGCAGATTTGAAGATCTAGTGGATGATTTTTAGTTTTCATGGAAAAGTGCTAGCGCTAGTTAGCATAGCCACATAGCTACATGTTGGTAGCTGTGTACCAAGACACACGTCGACATGCTGACAAATAAAACAACAAGAAACACTAAATCTGTGACCAATGGTTCAGAAAGGTCCTGCTGCAGGCGCCTCTCCGTCAGGATCAGATTCTGGATCAGATTCAGAGGGTTGAAGTAACGCGGGTCTGTGAGCAGCCGTGTATATTCAGCCAACATGTAAACATTAGATCAAAGTGCTGGACAGCTGAGGCCACACCCACTTCCTGAAGGGGCGTGGTCAGAGAGCTCATTCTCATTTAAAGGCACAGACACAGAAAACAGCCTGTTCTGAGCAGGGCTGAAAAAGAGGGGTTTACAGGCAGACCAGAATCTGATTTCAAAGAGTTTTTATGAGCATAAACTTTAAAGACATGTTTTGTGGACCTCTTAGACCAATATATGTTGATGAAAAAGAGCAGAATATGTCACCTTTAGAAAGTAGAAAGTGTTCAACAGATTAACACAAGGACAAAGCCCAGTTTTTCAGAAGTTATCAAACCAGTAAATATAATATGGGATCTAACCTTGAATAACAATAAAAATAATTATACTTCGTTTTGAAGTGCTGAGTCAGTGCTTGTGTATTATTTTTGTGGAGGAAGTAAAGGAATTGATCTCCTTAAAAAAAACCTAAGCATCTAAATAAAAATAGTTTAAAACAGCAGAAAAAACCCTGTCATTCCTGTGGATTTTGGCTCCCCCTGTGGACAATTTATGTAACGTGCAGTCCAATTTAAAGCATCATTAATCAGTATGTTGTAATTTTTTGAATGTGTACCTGGATTATATTGATCTAATCCAGTTCTCCTCTGGAATAAAAAAAAAAAGTAATGTGGATGATCTGATCATGGAAAGCCAAGAAGCTACTGTCCACAGGGAGGCGACAAAATCAACCCAAACTGAAAGTTCTTCATCCTTTTTTTTAATTCTAGTCTATGTTTTTACTTTTCTGTACAAAGAGCTTGTTTGAAGATTAATAAATTGAGTGAATCAAAGCCTCGTACTGTACGTGTGTTTTCTCGGGGTAGAGGGAAATATTGATACAGCGTAGTATCAGGATATTTTGTGTGGTGATATGCAAATGGTTTGCTCTTTCAGTCCACTTGGTGGCGCTGTTGAGTTTTAATCCTGCAGATGTAGACAGAGATGATCACAGTCAGTTGTGGGGCGGCTGTGGCTCAGTGGTGAGTCGATTGTCTCTCGATCAGAAGGTTGGGGGTTCGATCCCAGGTCCCGCTGTACACATGCTGAAGTGTCCTTGACGACAGCAGGGGGCAGAGGGTGCGGCCGCCCCGGGGCCCACGTTCAGCAGGGGCCCCCCTACTGAGCTACTTTTTTAACAATCCCGGAACAGCCGATGTCTGTCCCTGTCCACAGCTGGTGTTGTAATTAAGAAACATTCACACACACACACACACATCTATTTTCAATTCACAGCAACCTCCTGTCGTCGTTCAGTTAATAATCCTCAGAAATCCATAGACACACTAACACACCTGAAAACATATACGACATGACCATTCAAGATTATTTATCTTTTGATTTCTGATGTGAGAATTTGTGTTTTTATTGAAAAGTAGGGGAGAAAATATATCAGCTGATTTACAGTTCTGAATTTGACTATAAGAAGGGTCCCTTAAGGATGCTCCGCCCCCTTTGTGCTGAGAGTCTAGCTCTGCCACTGGGTTAGGGTTAGGATTAGGATTAGGGTTAGGATTAGGGTTAGGGTTAGGGTTAGGGTTAGGGTTAGGGTTACGATTAGGGTTAGGATTAGGGTTAGGATTAGGATTAGGGTTAGGATTAGGGTTAGGGTTAGGGTTAGGATTAGGGTTAGGGTTAGGGTTAGGGTTACGATTAGGGTTAGGGTTAGGGTTAGGGTTACGATTAGGGTTAGGGTTAGGATTAGGGTTAGGGTTACGATTAGGGTTAGGGTTAGGATTAGGGTAAGGGTTAGGGTTAGGGTTAGGATTAGGGTTAGGGTTAGGGTTAGGGTTACGATTAGGGTTAGGGTTAGGGTTAGGGTTACGATTAGGGTTAGGGTTAGGATTAGGGTTAGGGTTAGGGTTAGGGTTAGGGTTACGATTAGGGTTAGGGTTACGATTAGGGTTAGGGTTAGGGTTAGGGTTAGGGTTAGGATTAGGGTTAGGGTTAGGATTAGGGTTAGGGTTACGATTAGGGTTAGGGTTAGGGTTAGGTTTTCGATTAGGGTTAGGGTTAGGGTTACGATTAGGGTTAGGGTTACGATTAGGGTTAGGGTTAGGGTTACGATTAGGGTTAGGGTTAGGGTTAGGATTAGGGTTAGGGTTACGATTAGGGTTAGGGTTACGATTAGGGTTACGATAAGGGTTAGGGTTAGGGTTACGATTAGGGTTAGGGTTACGATAAGGGTTAGGGTTACGATAAGGGTTAGGGTTAGGGTTAGGGTTAGGATTAGGGTTAGGGTTACGATTAGGGTTAGGGTTACGATTAGGGTTAGGGTTAGGGTTACGATTAGGGTTACGATTAGGGTTAGGGTTAGGGTTACGATTAGGGTTAGGGTTAGGATTAGGGTTAGGGTTACGATTAGGGTTAGGGTTAGGGTTAGGATTAGGGTTAGGGTTAGGGTTACGATTAGGGTTAGGGTTAGGGTTACGATTAGGGTTAGGGTTACGATTAGGGTTAGGGTTAGGGTTACGATTAGGGTTAGGGTTACGATTAGGGTTAGGGTTAGGGTTAGGGTTAGGGTTAGGGTTACGATTAGGGTTAGGGTTACGATTAGGGTTAGGGTTAGGGTTACGATTAGGGTTAGGGTTAGGGTTAGGGTTACGATCAGGGTTAGGGTTAGGGTTAGGGTTAGGGTTACGATTAGGGTTAGGGTTACGATTAGGGTTAGGGTTAGGATCAGGGTTAGGGTTAGGGTTAGGATTAGGGTTAGGGTTACGATTAGGGTTAGGGTTAGGGTTAGGGTTAGGGTTAGGGTTAGGGTTACGATCAGGGTTAGGGTTAGGGTTAGGGTTAGGGTTACGATTAGGGTTAGGGTTACGATTAGGGTTAGGGTTAGGGTTACGATTAGGGTTAGGGTTAGGGTTAGGGTTACGATCAGGGTTAGGGTTAGGGTTAGGGTTAGGGTTACGATTAGGGTTAGGGTTACGATTAGGGTTAGGGTTAGGATCAGGGTTAGGGTTAGGGTTAGGGTTAGGATTAGGGTTAGGGTTACGATTAGGGTTAGGGTTAGGGTTAGAGTTAGGGTTAGGGTTAGGGTTACGATCAGGGTTAGGGTTAGGGTTAGGGTTAGGGTTACGATTAGGGTTAGGGTTACGATTAGGGTTAGGGTTAGGATCAGGGTTAGGGTTAGGGTTAGGGTTAGGGTTAGGGTTACGATTAGGGTTAGGGTTAGGGTTAGGGTTAGGGTTACGTGCATTCCTGAGGACTCCTTCTGTGTTTCAACAGCTGTTGTAAACTCCACAAACACTGACACGTTCAGCTGAAGGTCTCCAGTTTACAGGGTCACTCTTCAGACTGGAACACCGGGAGCTGACAGAGACACATTCACACTATCAGGCTCAGAGAAGACCGATGTTCAGGAGTTATTAAACCAAGAGAATCGCAGGTGTGTGTGAGGTTATTGTGGACGGAGGGGGGAGATAAAAATACTGAAGGTACTTGACCAATCAGGAGCTAATTTTAGACCCTGGTTCCTCAAAGGTCCGTAGTTCCTGGGTGAAGTTCCTGCTGTTAAAAAGCTCCTCATGACACAGAACATCATTTTGGTATTACAAAAAAAAAGATTTCCTGAAAAATCCTCAGTATGTTTTATTGTGAGTAACACTCAGAATGCAGGATTCCTCCTGTAATGCAGTTTGTTTACACTTTGGCAACATTAACTTAAGTAAAGCATATGAATATTTTTTAAAGGGATTTGTTGATAGCTAGAAACATGAAATACTTCCAGCTTCGTCCTTTAATATTTAACATTTAAGTGAATTTATGTGATACCTTGCCATGAAAATAGAGATATAACAATAAAAGGTGCATCTTACAATAAAACATCCACAAAGTGAACTCATCTCAGTCGTTTAAATCAAACAGAAAACACGTTCTGCTTTTACAAAGCTTCAGAGCGACACGCTGAGTTTGCTTCTCATCATTTTTAAAGTCTCACTGTCTCTGACTGACCGGCCGAGGGCCTACGATCCAACCATCCAACCATCCAACCATCCAACCATCCAACGATCCAACGATCACATCCACAGGTCAGATGATCAATAACCGACAACGACCTTGAGAGAGTCTGTTTTTGTACCCTCCATCAGTCCAATTATCAGTGAATGTCAAATATCAACATTTACCAATCAGATAATCAATAACACAAAGATATCTGTCTCATTTTGATCACCTGACTCATAGAGGATCAGATATCTGACCGTTATTGATCTCTGGATCTGCAGATGTTCTGCTATCAGGTGATACATTAAGGTGTCCTGACTGTTATCAATCATCTGACGGGTAGATCATCAATAAATGTCATATATCTTAATCCATGTAAATCAAATATCTGACGACTTCCAATCACTAATGGTCGAATATGCAAACATATGTCATCACATGACCAGTGACAGATATCTTTACATATCAGCTGTTTTTATTTTCATGACTCCACAAACTCTCCAGCAGGATCGTCCTCGTGACAAACAACTTGACGTTATTAGTGAGCCTCAAAGAAGCAATGTTAGTCCATGTTTGAGCTGTAATGCTCTCTGCAGCCTGTAGAGGGTGCTGTTTATCCTGTCCACGCTGGAACTGTTCAAACACAAGAGGTTCTGGGATTCCAAAAAGACGTTCGACGGTTTCAAGCAGCAGTAAGAAGCCGGGGATCCACGGCTCAGCTCGTCCTGGTTTGCGGGTAGTTCGTCCTCACAGTGCTGCTCTGACGTCAGGTCACGTGACCCCATCACATCAGCTGATTGGTTCAACCAGTCAGAAGGTTAAAGGCCTCCTTCTGTCATTAAAGTGACACGCTCACTTTTTAAAATAGTAGCATAAAATCAGTCAAATATTTGTCAAGGTCTTTGTTCATTTATAATACTCTGTCGTCAGTTTACAAACACTCCTCAAAGAGGAAGTGACATCACACTTCAGGGTGCAGCCTCCGTGGGTTTGTCATGAATCTTATCCTGGGGTTGTTCAGGTTCTCCCGTGAGGTGGCTTCACATGTCCTGGTACAGCAGCATGCCGCTGAAGACGGTGAGCGGCTCCACAGAGTGAGCCAGTTTGCCCATCACCAGGTCGATGCAGACCGTGTCCCGAGTCTGCAGGGGCAGGATGATGTTGAAGACGGCCAGAGATCCCGGAGTGGTCTTAGCCTCGGCCACGGGGTTGTTCTCCAGTCCTTCGGGCTGGTAGCCTCCAGAGTCCACCCGGGCCATGCCGTAGTTGGACTTGGACAAAACCGCCTCAATCTTCTCATTCCTGTGACCCGTCAGGATGGCGCTGAAGAAGTAATGTCCGTCAACAGGGGCCGTGAAAACACCTGAGGGTGACGGATTCAGTGTCAAAACTCAGATCAACACCAGGGAACACTTCACGTCTGAAAAACTGAGGACCTGATTCACTAAAGGATTCACTCAACGGGAGCAAACGGGAGCAGAGACACTTCCTGCCTTCCTGCCGTCATGTCTCATGTCTGGGTCACTGGGATCCTAGCTCACCTTCTTCCCCCCAACCCCTTCATCACTTACTTTAACTCTGCCTGTCCCATTAAAGTTACTAACCATAGACCTTTCTGGAGTCCCTGAGCTCCATTGTCTCGTAGATTCCTCTGAGCTGCCGTTGACGTCCTCCTGCTGTGGACGATCTGGACTCCAGCTGATACGGACGTGCTGGACTCCAGCGGCAACAGCTTCTACGACTCGTCTCATCACTATCACCTCTCTCTCTCTTTTACTCCCCTCTATCTGTCTTTCCAGACCCAACTCAGTCGAGGCATGATGGCTGTCTAACATGAGTCTGGTCCTGCTGGAGGTTTCTGCCTGTTAAAAGGAAGTTTGTCCTCACCACTGTAACTAGCTAAATACTGCGATGTGCAATGCTCATGATGGATTAAGGTGGGGTCAGACTGAGTCTTACCCTGTCTTGGTGTTGGGTCTCTGTTCATAATTTGACATAGTGTGGTCTAGACCTCCTATGTTTGTAAAAGCGTCTTGAGATAACGTTTGTTGTGATTTGGCGCTATACAAATAAAGATTGATTGATTGATTGATGTCTCATGTTTACCTGTTCGGGGGTCGTAGAAGTCTCCTTCATTCACAAAGATCTTATCGAACACGATAGTTCCTGATCTCTCCATCGGAACCGTGAGAGCAGAAGAGAACGACAGTCTGGGAACATGAGCATCGGCACCAGACAGGCCTGAAAACACACACACACACACACACAAAATGATGTGTGAACAACAGCTTTTTTTAGTTTTAATTCATGATGGGATTTGTATTTGAATCATATTGGAGCTCTAACTGACGTCTCTGTTGAGACGTTGTAAGAAGCTTTGCAGTGAACGTTCACCACGAAGTTGCTCTTATATTACATTGCACTCAAATGCATCCCTTTCTGTCTTTCTCTGTGTGAAATGTTATTCTTGAAAACATAAATGACGTACCTGTTTCTCCTTTGGGACCTGTTAGAAATAAGAGCAGAGGTTAGAGAGGGCAGAAACATAAATATCATACAGAGCATCCAAAGCATCCCAATCAAGGAGGCAGAATAACAGCATCGAAGCATTGAGGGAAACAGTGCCAAGAAAATGAGCACCAAACAAACGCAGCTCTGGAGAGGCGGAGCTAGACTTTTATGTCTGGGGACGCCAAACTGAGGCTCTGACTTATGCAGGGGTGGCATGAATCATGTTTGAAGAACATTTAAACCTTCTCAGCTTGAGTCTTTGAGGACTAAAGCAAAGATGTTTGTTCAAGGTCACAATGTAAAGTTTTAACAAAAGGTAAATATGTTGCATTGAAGAGTAAACGAAGCAGCTTGAAGCCTGTTGCAATAAAGCAAAAATATTCAACTTGGGATAAGGCAAACGGGCATTCCACCAGAATACACTCTGTGTTATCCCCAGATCGTATTTCACTTAACTACAACAACAAACCAAAGTCATGATGAGCGGAGCCAGGCCTGGAGTCAACAGGTCAGAGGTTTTCAGAGGACCAGGAAGACAACATGGATGAGGAGAGGAGGAGGAGGAGAATCCTTGATTCAGGGATTACAGAAGGGGAAACCTCGGTCACATGACTCCAGCTGTCCAGCGGATCAGAGATAGACCAGACACTTATCTGGTGGTAGTCTGATGTGACATCCAATCATTGTTTAGGATTTTGGTGTGGCCAATCAGATTTGAAAGAGGCATGGACACCTCTGGAAACGCCCCTGGTCAGCCACAAAGCATCGCCTACTATCACCTTAAGAATATATCAAGGATTGGGGGCGGACTTAGCCTAATGGTTAAGTTGCGCGCCCATGAAGTGGTTGGCCTGGGTTCGAATCCAGCCTGCGGTCTCTTTCCCGCATGTCATCCCCCAGCTCTCTCCCAGTTTCCTACACTTCCTACACCTCTATAATAAAGGTGTAAAAGCCCAAAAATATAGCTTAAAAAAAATAAAGGATTAAAGGACTCATGTCTCAGCAGGATGCAGAAAAACTCCTCCATGCATTCATCTTTAGAAGACTAGACTACTGTAACGGGGTCTTTACAGGACTCCCTAGAGTCCATCAGACGGCTGCAGCTCATACAGAATGCTGCTGCTCGAGTCCTAACAAGGACCAACAAAGTAGACCACATCACTCCAGTTCTTAGATCCCTACACTGGCTTCCTGTCTGTCAGAGAATAGACTTTAAAATCCTGCTGATGGTTTATAAAGACCTGAATGGTTTAGGCTGATCTGCTGCTACTTTATGAACCATCTGGACCTCTGAGGTCCTCAGGTACTGGTCTGCTTTCAGTCTCTAGAGTCAGAAGGAAACATGGTGAAGCAGCATATCACACTCCCTGAAAGCTGCAGGTCTGCTCCAACTCTCACCTCTTTTAAATCAAAGACTAAGACCTTTTTATTTAACACTGCCTTCCTATCTTAGATTATTTTAACTCACTTTAAATTAAAATTTTAATGTAATTTTTAATATATTCAATTTGTATTATATTTGTCATTTTAATGATGTTCTTTTATGCTTGTCTGAATGTTTCCAATGCTTTTAATGTTTTAATGTAAAGCACTTTGAGTTGCCCTCATGTATGAAATGTGCTCTACAGATAAAGCTGCCTTGCCTTCACTTTAATTTAACTATCAGATAACTGCACCTGTTAAAGTCGACTTCAGGTGAACTCTATATTCCTCCCTCTTGAATATCAAGTAAAAGATAAAACATCCTTCGTACCAGGTAAACCTCGCACTCCACTGTCACCTGGTCGCCCAGGAGTTCCCATAGGCCCTCGTGGACCTGGCAGCCCATTGAAGCCCCTCTCTCCAGGGGGCCCCGGAGGTCCTGGCAGGCCTGTGCGATGATAAGAGTTATATGTAAGCACAATGAAAACCTGACAGGTGTGCAGGTGTGTTCAAAGGCCACGTGTGCAGAGTGAGCGGGAAGGTGAAGGAGGTCTAGTGACAGAGTTAAAAAGTTTCATAGAGCCACACAGAACATGATTTCACCCATCATTCCCTCTGTCTGGTCACATCACAAAGTTTACAGTGCAACTTTTAATTCTTTTACCTCAACAAATCAACACATCAGAGTTATTTGTTGAAGAGGAACAGCTTTTTAAAATATTGGGGTGTGTTCAAAGACGACAAGAGGGAAGTGACTACGATTTTAAAAATGGACTGAAGGCGACAACAAGACAGACGATGACAAAACATTAGATATTAAAAACAGTAAACACACCAAAGAGGACAAGATGGCGGATGTGTTGGTGTTCTGTGTGTTGGGTGTTTGAGATCACTGTGTTGGTGGTGTTGTTGGTTAAACTGGTTATACAGTTGGTGTCACTGGTCCTGGTGTTGTTGCTGGTAGTGGTTAGCATTAGTGTCAGTGTTATTAAAGGTGCTCAGGCGTTAGTTGTTCTTTAAGTTGGCGTTGGTTGTGTTGGTGGTATTTGTGTTAGACGTGTTATCACAAATGTTGGTGTTAGGTTTGTTGACGGACACTGTGACTCTGACGTCCTCTGTTTAATAAATCAGCTCTCACTGTTTATTCATTAGAGGTGTAACGATTCATCCACTACATCGATGTATCGATTCATATTCCTATGATCCGACTACATCGATCTGTGCTCGGCTAGTTGGCCTTCCAGACGACATACATCGATCTAACATCGTTTTAAAAGGTCATAAATAACATCAGCTCTGCAGAAGCCTCAGGTCTCGCCAGCATGTTTAGTCAGAGACGAGGACAAAACTCGGGTCAAAAACATTAACAACAGGAATCCAGGACCGTCCAGTATCAAGCCAGCTCCATTGGATCTGCAGAGTCCCTCTCTACTTTCCAAAGACAGCTAAAGACCCAGCTCTTTAGGAAGCACTATGCACTTAGCTAGACTGTTCTCCACTGTTGTCCCCAGGGGCAGATCATGTCTTCCAGCTACAGTTGACTCTCACTGTCCTGCTCTGCTCTGGGACTCGTTACATAAAGAATCG
>NW_023260126.1:0-52857 GCF_009762535.1 Notolabrus celidotus
GCATGTCCTTGGTGGAGCATAAAGCGCAATCCAGGACAAGACTTGTATTTTAAATATTGATGCACAATGCAGATGAAAAAAGGAGGGAGAGGTTTGCCACCATGGAGTTGTTTTCTGCAGCTTTTTTTGTGACTTCCTTGTGAATAAGACTTCTGTTAAAGAAGAAACGCTGATTGGACTTTTTTTTACTACCCAAAAGAAAAAAAGATAAAGAGACACTTCTACTGTCTGTCTGTGCAAAGCTAACTGATCCTCACATCATTCAAAAAAATTAATTATAATACATGAACTTTGTTGTGCAAAAGTCGAGAGTCATGCTCGTCCCAAACCAAAGAGGCTGGCTGTGAGTAAGAGTCACTGAAACAAGAGAGAGAATCCTCACGCACTGCAGGGCTCCAATATTCCAGGCAATTTAATTCACCAGGGGAGTGACGTTTGGAGCGGACTTGCCCTTCATCTGATGGTGTCTGAAGAAGAGCAAGCCCACTCAAAACATCACTCCCATGATGAAATTAAATTGCCTGGAATATTGCAGCCCTGCAGAGTACAAGCCGGGCGTTTCTTTCTTTGTTTTCAGTGACCTCTTTTCTCGAAAACCAGAAGCCAAAAGATCAATAATTCCTTTGAATGCATCAAAGCTGAGACAATGAGCCTGATGTGATTAACAAGCAGTGGAAAGTACCAATCATTTTTTTCAATTAAGGAGATTAAATATAAAATATATAGGACACTGGAAAACTTGCAAGTACAGCAAAGTGTTAGAACTTCCCTAACTTGGATTCAGATGATACGCAGACTTTGTTGTAGTCGTCCGTCTGAGATCAACAGATCTGCCCCACATTAGGAAGGCCTCAAGTCTGCAGCTATGATTCTGATTGATTATTTATGAATCATCCATCACTCTAAGTGGAGTATTTGCCATGACAGTTTAATCATAGTGTGATTTAATATGATACAAAATGATGCTGTCCAAATCAGTGCGTCTGAGGAATCTGCCTCAAATCAGTGGATTTGTCTTTGCTCCTGTTTCCTCATTTTAAAAAAAACAATTTCCCATCAGCCCCTTGCTTCCAGTCTCCTGAACTAACAAAATAAAATAAAGACATTTCTAATCATCCTGTAACATCTTCAGAGATATCCTGACAACAGATACTTTCCCACTCCTGTCCAGATCAACATGGAGAGATGGACACGTCTAAATTAATATACTAACTGATGGTCAGATGTTGCATGAAGCACTTTTCTGCAGACTGTCTCTGACTGTGTGTTAATGTCACAGTGTCCTCATGTTCTGTGTTCTCTCCTCCAGCTGTCATGGAGTTCTGCGGCGCTGGTTCCATCACAGATCTGGTGAAGAACACTAAAGGAAACACGCTGAAGGAGGACTGGATCGCCTACATCTCCAGAGAGATCCTCAGGTGTCAGTATCAGACATGTTACCTCTGCAAAGTCACTGAAGTACTTGAGTTGAAGTAAAGGCTGGAAGTGAAAAAGTCTCTGAAGTTTTGCTGAGTCTTTCCCTTCTCTCTGCAGGGATTAGCTCACCTGCACGCTCATCACGTCATCCACCGTGACATAAGGGACAGAATGTGCTGCTGACTGAAACGCTGAAGTCAAACTGGGTACGTGTATGGCTTTAGACCTATATTTTCTCCGTTTCTGTGGGTCTTCAGGGCCCTGCAGACTGCAATGAGGTCTGGCTGCATGCACCAAAAACAAAAATACTGCAGCATCAGATTTGAGTCAGCAGAGCGAGGACCAACTGGAGCTTTGTCATCACCAAGACTTCTCTGTCCTGTTTCTCTGTGTTGCACATTTGTATCAGCCGGTATCACAAATCCAAAGTGCTTACATAAGGGGGAAAAAGAGAGGAAGAGAGCCCGCATAAGACCCATGCTTTAGAAGTTAATAATAAACAACATGTAGAATTAACAGACTGAGAGAGGTCCAGCTTGTGCACCCTAACTGTGCATGTCTCAGTGAGCAAACGCACTGCACAGGCTGGCAGGTATAAACAGGACACTCAACTATTTTATAGTTTTATTTTTAAAAATGTTATAATGTTTTATGTTTTTATTTTGAGCTTTTAGATGACAATTCCAAATTTTGAGATTATTTATGTACTCCAGCCATGAGTAAAATGTCTTATTTCTTCCTCTAAACATGGTTTAGAAAGTATAATAAAAGTACTAATTTTAATAAAGTTGATTTATTTAGCACTTATCAAAACAGGCGTTACAAAGTGCTTTACATCGTAAATAAAACAACTCAACTAACTTTATTTATATAGCACCTTTCATACACATCATAAACATGCAGCCCAAAGTGCTTCACAGAATAACAGAGACAGCAATGGTAAAATTAAAAAGGCATGATTATGAATATAATACTTCAAAATGAAATAAAGTCAATACAGTAAAATGTATAAAATAATTTATGAGTGGAAAGAAAAGTAAAAATAACAAGAAATAAATAGATAATTAAATAAGATAAATAAATGTTTAAAGCAATGATTAAAATAATAATATGCAGTCCGAGTCCCAAATTTAAAAGTTAAGTCTTTAGTTTTAAAACACCCAGAGAGCTCGCCGTCTTAATGTCCAGAGGCAGTGAGTTTCCACAGTTTTGGTGCATAAAAACAGAAAGCTCTTTCTCTCTGTGAGAGACACACGAGGAACATTTAAAAGGGAAGCATTCGAGGACCTCAGTGATCGAGCTGGAACATTAAATGACAGGAGATCTGTGATGTTTGGACTGGAGGAGCGAGGCTGGTTAAGAGCTTTTAAAAACAAGTAAAAAGTACTTTAAAATCAATACATAAAACAACGATAATGAACAAAGCAAGACAGGGAGACATATTGAACTAGCAAGACAATTAAAGAGGAACAACTTTAAAGGAACAGCTGAGTAAACGAGTAAAAGAGAAACTACTGAAAGCACAGAAAACAAGGAGTGATGAAAGAAAACCAGTAATAAAAGTAAATAAGAAATAAATATAACATCATGGATGAAATATTATTACAAGAATGACTTTCGATAAAGCTCGAATAGCAAACGCTCGGTCACTTTTAGTTTTTAAGTGTGCGACGGGAACTTTAAGGAGGTTCTTGTGTGAGGATCTGAGGCCTAATGTCAGGGCTGGTAGGGTGACAGCAATTCATATATACATGTTCTGGGGCCAGGCCTTAAAATCTCTCCTGAAAGCAATGGGCAGCCAGTGTAAGGTCATTCAAACAGGAGTGATGTGCTCTCTTTTTAGTTTTGGTTACCAACTGGAGTTGATTGATGGATTTTTGAGTTCTACTTATAATCTAATCTGTAAGAAATAAAAGCATGATAAGAGTTTGTGTGTCATTAAAAGTTAGCATCAATCTTATCTGGGCGATATTTCTTAGGTGACAATAAGAGGACTGGATGATCATATTTATGTGTTTTTCAAATGATAAGTTTCACTCCTAGGTTTCTAATATGCAATAGTTTAAAGTTCCTGCGGTCTGTGAACCTCATGACTGAAAAGGAATTATTGTAATTAATAAACAATTCTTGGTCATATTTCCCCTCATAATTCTCCAATTATACTTTTATTTATGCTTCAGTATGACCGTGAAATAAGCAAAGATTAGCATTCTGCTTCTTATTAAAAAGTCCTTAAATGTAACTTGATAAACCGTAAACGAACCCTTCACACACTTTGACGCCTCGTCCAACACCGTCACATTTCCAGTCACGTTTCCTGCCTCTGGGTGATAACGTTTGCTGTTCTTAATTCGTCCTTCAAGCTTTTATTTGCTCTGATTTTTCTGTCCAATGAAACTATAAGCATAAACAGCAGACTATTAAAATTCCTGGAACCAGCAGAGATGTGATTGTTCCAGTTTCAGAGTCTCTCCCTCCAGATGAGGTTACGTGGAGGTCTCTTCTTGATGTTTTTGGATCATCAGTCAGAGTTTCCCCCTCATCAGCCCTCTGTTTATGATTCAAACAGCATTTATAATCAAGTTATTTTCATGACGTCATCCTGCTGTCCTGTGACCGGCTGGTAGAAACCACTGTGCCTTCCACTTTGTCCTCAGTGAAGCGGTTTGTAGTCGAGCTAACAGGGAGGTGAGGCAGAGGAGTGTAACAGCAGCTCTCTGACCTTTTCACTCCACACAGACTGAGGACTCGTCTGTGCCGGTTTCACTGTGAGAGATCCAGTCAAATTTTAATTAACATGGTACGAGGCCAAGAGGCTGAATCTTTGATGTGGCTCAGGGGCTGAAACCGTGAAACTGAAACGACCTCTCTGACGATGCTTTCACACGAGATCTGAGCTGTTTTAATCCACACAGACGTTTTTAACTCACGCATCGGTCTGAAACTGCTGACACGTGTCACTCCAGGTCGATCTGCGGCCTCTCAGTTACTTTGTTTAAATGTTCATGAAAAAGTTTGTACTTATAATAATAATTGATGTCTTTTTGTTTCTCTTAGTGGACTTTGGTGTGAGCGCTCAGCTGGACCGGACAGTCGGACGTAGGAACACCTTCATCGGGACGCCATATTGGATGGCTCCTGAGGTCATTGCTTGCGATGAGAACCCAGATGCTACCTACGACTACAGGGTGAGGAATCTGGATCAAAACAACAACAACACAACAATAAGAAAATCCATCTCTGTTTACATAGGGGCGGCAGTAGCTCAGTCCAGGGACTTGGCTTGGGAACCGAAGGGTCGCCGGTTCAAGTCCCAGTATGGACGAAGTTTGGCAAGTGGACTGGTGACTGGAGAGGTGCTGGTTCACCTGCCTGGGCACTGCCGAGGTGCCCTTGAGCAAGTCACCGAACCCCCAACTGCTCGGGGTGCGCTGGTTGATGGCAGTATCTTCACTCTGACATCTCTCCCTAAGCATGTTCACTGCATGTGTGTGCATTTGTATGTATACACCAAAAAAACTGTATGTGTAGCATGTCCAATATAGCACGAGTGAAAAAATTTAATTTCCCCCCTGGGGATCAATAAAGTACCTTTCTTCTTCTCTTCTTTTGACAAAGTGGACTGATCTATCCTCCTGAGGTGCTGCTGGTCTTAAATTTCATTAATGAATGCTTTGTAAAGCATAAAAAGTCCTCACTTTAGATCAGCTCACAAAACCATGAACAAGCAGCTTATAAGTCCTTTGTGACTACCTTGATTAATCATAATTTGGTATGTAATAAGGTGTTCACTAACCCTTACTAAATGTTAGAATCATAACCTGTAAATGTGTTTATAACTGGTTTATAATGACCATAATAGCTCATTTGTAATTGGTGAATCCATCATTCATAAAGTATAAACAAAGAGTTAGTTAACACATTATAGAGAGTCATATTCATGAATAATAAAACATTTATAACTGTGTTTGTACATGATATATAAATGAGTATTAATGTATGAACAATGCTTTACAGATGATGAGTTAAGTATTAACTAATGCTTAATTAATGCTTAACTAATGCTTAAAAGTGTGTAGTTAATATAAAGTGTTACCGTTTTTTTTTCTGTAATGTGTTTCTTTCAACCCCAATACTTATAATACCAAGAAAGAAAATTATATCAAAACTTTTTTTCTTCTGGCTCTCAGGAGGATTAATGACTGGTTCAGAATTGCTAATAGCTGTTCATTAATAAAAATATTTAAGATACTTCATGACTCAGTCAGTTTAAAATGTATCACTGCTTCAGCAAAGAAATCAACACTTCCTGGTGACAACTTGAAACCATATTAATATATTTTATTGCCATACCAGTATACACTTCAGTAATTAAACCAAATACAAAAAACATAGGAAATAATTTGCAACCTCCAGTTTATGTTGTGCAAGTAGCAGTGCAACTTCTGGTTCTCTGTCTTTCAAGTAAGTTGACAATTCAAGTCTAGGTTTAAGTCGTTTTAACAGTGCATGAGTATCAGACACTTTGACAGACAAAAAAACACTGAGGTGACACAGTGTCCAGTGTGCAAGCAAAATATGTGCTACTTTAAATATTGTCAGTATAAATGACTCAGACAGTGAAGGCATGAACATGTGTGTAGAGACAGGAAGTACAAATTTGGGTCCCACATACATAAGGCAGCATGGTTTGTCGTTTATCACTATCATCCAAGCTGTGCTGCAGGAGATTTTCTATTCTTCCTGCAGGGTCCCTTTGATTACACGGCCTCACAAAGAAGTCAGTACATGTGGAAGAGTGGATAATGTCTCTGAAGCTACTTGTAGCTAAAAGAAGAACAGGAAAAGAAGGAATGAGGAGGGGGAGGTTGAAAGTTATCTAGCAGTGTTAGTCAGTCTGTGTTACTGTGAGTTGATTTGGTTGATATCACTTCTCTACACTCTGTCCTTCAGTAGTTTATGAACAAATGGTGAACTAAAAACATTGAGTCAGTGATAAGGTCACATAATGCTACTTAACTAGTCCTTCAAGAGGCCAGTAATTTTGTCTGTCTTGTTTCACATATTGCTACTGTCATGTTAGCATGATTATGAAACATACTGATGTCACGTTGCCTTAAATAGTTTCAGGAAAGAACACACCAACACAGATGTTACAGCCTTCTATATACACATGGCTCTCTAAAGCTTTGTGCCTCTTTGACAAGTCATCCTCAGCTTTGACTCCACACATGGGACTCATACTCTCCATTGCTTCTGCTTCCACGGTCCCATCTTCACAGCTTCTTCTGTTTGAGTTTTTCTTGTGCTTTCAGTTGGTCAGTAGCAGCTTCGCCAGGGATTGGAGGTTTTCCCTCTTCTCGTACAGATACATTTGGGTTTCCCACAGCATGTCCACTAGGACTGCGTCACTCACCTCATCCAGCATCACCTCCTGAGATAGCTGGGGGCTCAATCTGCAAAAGATACAATGAACAAAGTCAATCAATCAATCAGACTTTATTAATAAAGCACTTTTCACACAATGAAATTGTAACACAAAGTGTTGTACATAAAAAAACAACTTAAAATAGAATAATAATAATAAACCAGGCCTGGTGCATGTGCAACAGTTGGGGACTTTTGAGCCGCGTTAAGGCAAGCAAATTGGGGATTCAAACGGCGTAAGAAACAAACAAACAAACAAAGAATAATAATGATAATAATCACTCAGGTTTCAAGAGGGCCTCACCGACCTTGTCGGTGCTCGGGCCCTAAAAAGATTAATATAAAAAAAGAAAAAAATATTTTGATAAAAATTAAAAGACCCCCCCATCCTAATCCCAACCCTAGCCTCGACCCCAAACACACCCCACGATCCATAGGCTAACAACACAATAAATGCAACAATAATAATAATAATAATAATAATAATAATAATAATAATGATAAAAATAAAAAAGAAGTTGTTGAACGGACTAGGGAAACGCTCTTATGACATATTAATGAGGAAACACTGGAGGTAAAATAAGATGTTGAAACTCAACACAGGAAATTAAAGGCTTTTAACCTATAATTGATTGATTTTTTTTTATGTTTGTTTGTTTGTTTTTGCTTTGCTTTCCTTTACTTATCTATTGTATAAATAATTTTTTGGTAAAGTTTCTAAGAGAAACTTTTAAAGCGCTTTTATAAATAAAAGGTATTATTACTATCATTATTCTTATTCTTATTATTTTTAAAATGATTATTATTATTATTATTATTATTATTATTATTATCATTATTATTATTTATAAACTCACTAAAATAAAATACATTTGTAAGATAATAAAACACTAAAATATTAAACCATTACAAGAAAATAAGATGCTATACCTAATAAAATAAATATTTTTTTTTAACTAAATAAAATAAAAATTCTAAATAAATAAAGTAAGGTGAAATAAAATTGTTATAAGCTATAAAGAATAAAACTCAGTTAAAAGCGAGACTAAAAATGTCGATCTTGAGTTTGCTTTTAAAAATGTTTATGCTCTGTGCAGCCCTCAGATCCTCAGGTAGTCTGTTCCACAGACGTGGGCCTTGATGATAAAAGGCTGCCTCACCGTGAGTCTTTGTATAGCTTTTGGTAGGTGAGGAATTTAAAAGAAAAACTCAACAAATAAATCTAGAGTGGATAAGAGTTAATAATGAAACACGTATCAAACATTGCAGAATGTACTGAAAACAATCTGCCTCTTGTTTGCAGTGTCATACATGCCTACTCTACACGAGTATCCATGTGAATAAGATGTGAACTGCTGCATCTACTCAGAGATAGTTCTCATTTCAAACCTTTAAAAATGTAAACATGAGTGAGGACACTGTCATAGTCAGCTGACCTGTAATAGATGGTGTCGATCATCTCACACCAGGCACTGGCTCTGTCCACTGCACAGCCGTCAGAGTCTGTACACTGTCCAGTCAGAGAAATACAGTTAAGAAACTAGAACCATAAAAGATACTTTCTCATGTGTCTAATATATCAGGAATAACTAAAGGCTCCTCAAAGAATAGTGAAGCAGAGTTCATGATAAAGTTTGAAACATATATCACGTTTCGGCTGAAGAAAGGAGCTCTACTCACACAGTCCACAAGCATTTTGCCCAGTTCTTTAGCTCCTACGAAGCTCTTGGCCAGCTCCAGAGGGTTGGTGGGTCGGAAAACATCCACAGAGCTCACCACCACCTGAGGAGGTTTACCTGGAGATGCACAGGAGCACAGGTACAATACAAGTTAAAAAACAGGGGAACTAATGCTGCTCTGTCATTCAGGCAGAGCAAAAAAGGCAGTCATTCAGCTGCCTTACATCTTGAGCAAATTAACAGCAGCTGAGGAAACTTGATTCCAACTGAAAAGCAAAATGCAGCGAAACACAAACTGAGGATGGCTTGAGGAGTGTGAGAAAGAAGAGCGGAAGAACAATTGAGAAGAGATTTTGTAAAAAAAAAAATATATATATATAACTATATAAACTGGAAGTCACCTTTATCTGAAGCTAAGTTGAGTGTACCTTTCTATCAAAGATCCAAAATGCAAAACATAGATTTTTTTAATTTTCATTTTATTATACTTTATTTTATTTTATTTATTTATTTTCTTGTTTAATCTTGATCTTTTAAGGATGCATTTTTAACGTCTGGTAATGGACTACAGATGTAAACTAGCCTTTTGGCTAATTCTGGCATATTTACAAAAATGTTAATTAAAATGCATGGTCCTTTTAAATGAAAATAAAATAAAATAAAATATCGGATTCCATATTTTCAGTAAGACGTACTGTCTGCCTTTAACTATCTTTTAAATCTGACTTTTAACTTGGAGTCATTTCTGTTTACCCCTGGACCAAATTATTACCATTGTTTTAGCATCATTTTTACTTTTTATTTCATTCTATCTTATCTTATTTTATTTCATTTTGTTTTTATTTTATTTTATTTTTCTGGTATTTATGATAATTTATGATATTGACTTTAATGTAATGATTTTGTTTTATTTTTCTGGTATTTATGATATTTTATTGTAATGATTTTATTTCATTTTTCTGACATTTATCTGATTTTATTGTAATTATTTTATTCTAATTTTCTGATCTTTATCTGATTTTATTTATTGATTTTATTGTGATGATTTTATTTTATTGATTTTATTGTGATGATTTTATTTTATTGATTTTATTGTGATGATTTTATTTTATTGATTTTATTGTGATGATTTTATTTTTATTTTTAAGTATTTCAGATTACTTTCCTCTATCTTGTTTCATTCTTGTATCATTGAAACTATTGATCTTATTTTCTGTCTCTGTGTTTGATATGTGAAGCATTTGGGCTGCATGCTTGAATCTATGAAAGGTGCTATATAAATAAAAATGAGTTCAGGCACATGAAGTGACTTTAGTTCTGAATTTAGCTCAAAGAAGCATTAAATACATTATTCATATATTCAGAACCCATGAGGAGGCTTACCTGTGCCGAGGGACACCACCATACCCAACTTCTTCACCTCCCTCTCTTTGCCCTGGGAGGAGTAAGAAAAGGAGGACATAGATAAATAAATGATGACAAATCAATGCTTCAATAACCCGTCTGTGTTAAGAAGTGAATGAAGATATAATGGGGGCAGTGATGAATAGGGTGCAGTGTTACCTCTGCTTTTAAGGCTTTATTGTACTGATGGATTTCTGACATAGCATCTAGTGTTGGGTTGTTGGCCAGCAGCCCTCCATCCAGAAAGCGTCCCATTGGTCGAAAGTAGGTGGGGGCGGCGCCACTGGAGCGGGCGGCTCTCCACACTGTTTGTTCTGGTGTAAAAACAGAGAGAATTTTATACAGTCATCGAACACGTCATCAGACTTTGATTCTGGGAGCAGGATTGAAGACTAGAAGTTGCAGACAGAACATACACATGCTCACAGAACACACATTCATCCATAGAGAGCTGGAAGGCTGCTGTGCTGGAAGAACATGGATTATGAATGAAACTCATGAACCTTGCTGTTTTGAATTAGACTTGATTGTTAATAATCTTCAAACATGGAGAAATGGTGACTTGTGGGATGTTGCCTTAAAGCCGAGTGACAAAATGAAAGTCTTTGTGAACCCTTCAAAATGTTCCACTCACACAGACACACACCTTCATCTGTCACCTTCCTACGCTTTCTGGTTGGCTCTTCTCTGTATCCTACTATCAACACATCCTCATCCTCCCATCCTGTGAAAAAAACACGGCTAGCACTCAGATAACACAGCAGGACCGAACTACAGATCAACAAAGACATACAAATTCAGCTTTTCCTCCACACAGAGCCTCGCAGTCCTGGTTTCATATCCTGAAGGAGCTGAGGAGTTCACTTCAGGGGTGTTAGGATTTAAAGTCACTGAAAGTCACCCAGTGGAGGTTTTTAAATGTTGCTTGATGCTGCCGTCCAGCAACCACTGCACCACTCCTCCTTAACAAAATGCTGCAACAGGCCAGCAACCATACAACTGTACATGCAACTGTACCTTGTGGGATGGTGAGGGGCTTGAATGTGGCAGTGGTAGCATATGGGGGCTCTCTGTGGATGGAAGGAGGGTCATAGTTCCTAAAGATGTGCAGCTCTCCTGGATGTCTGTCGGCTAGAACGCTGGTCACCATCACCCTGCACATGGAGAGAAGAAGAGGGGAGGGTGAAATGAGGGCAGCTTTTGTTTAGAAGATGTTTTGATCAGATTCTCTTTAAAACTTTTAAACCAAGATTTGCAAGATAAAACACCAAAACGAATTCATTATCAAACGCTGAGTCATGTTTCCAGACGAAGAGGCTTTATGGGACTCAAAACACCAGGACACTAAATCCAAACCCAACAGAATTTGTCTATTCTACAACTTAATTTGAAGTAATTGGCTGCACACTGAGTCTTCAGAGGAGTCTTTATGGGTATGGTTGTTTCATATTTTTTGTGCATGTTACCATTTTACTCTTGAGTGCTTTCCATCTTGGAGTAAAGTTTTCTGCACATCAACATTAAGCGTAAACAGTTACCTGGGGTACTGGACATCTGTCATCTTGGTGTTCTCTCCAAACTCCTTCTTCAGGAAGTCTTCCAGTGGAGCTGATTCATAAGGTCGTGACCCCTTGAACACCTGCTCCTTCATCCTGAAGTACAGGCAGCGCAGGTACTCCATGGACTTACCTACGAGGAGGAGAAAAAATTGTTGTTGTTTTTCTGTAACGCTGCATTCAGAATAAGGAAAAAAAAGGGAGAAGCTCACACACACCATGAATTATAGCGAGAGCCAGGATTCCTCCAGTGCTGGTGCCGGCGACCCAGTCGAAGAGCTCTCGGGTGGGTCGGCCGGCCTCTCTCTCCAGAGCGATCAACATCTGGATCAACACCAGGCCTTTGATACCTCCACCGTCCAGACACAACAGTCTGTCCATCCTACAGAGAAGAGGAGAGGATTAGAAGAGGGTTGAAGTATAAATTAATGAGACTGAGATAGTCAGCCAGTGAAGCAGTCACGGTTTCTTACGTTTTTCTCCCTGTTTTGGTGCCGTCCACTTCAGACGTGCCTCTGCTCATTGCACTGACTGCAGCCCCCATAAACATGATGTCATCAAACCCTGTCAGCCAATTAAAACAGTTATTGGTATAAGATCAACACAACGTCAAAATCATGCATAAAAGGAAGAGAGGAAAAGGGTTAACAGGGTTTTCTACAAGCAAAGGGGAGGATTTATGAGGACGTACAACTAATATGGTTTCACAATTTAATTTCATGAGACAATGTTTGCTAATTGATGGGAGAGTTTCCAAAGAGGTTATGTTTTTAAGTCACAATCTCACTATGGCAACTATGACTTTGTATCTCAATGGGAATAATCCTGGTAAAATAAAGGTAAAATAAAATTGATAATTAAAAATAATCATAGCCCTCACTAACATATGAGGACAGCTACAACTTGTATTTTTATTTTTGCCATATTTTTTTTCTCATAATTTACAATTGTATTACTTTTTCCGACTTTTTATCACATTTATAGTTTTGCAGAATTTTACATACACAGACAATTTGTGTTTCTGCTTCCATAAACAAAAAGACAAGAAAGAAAAAAGGAAAGAATAAATTAATAAATTATTTAATAAAAGGAAAATAAAGAAAAATGAATGAAAAAATAAACATTAATATTTTTGCAGAATTTCATATACACAAAAAAATTGCATATCTGCTTCAATAAAAAAAAGAAAAAAAGAAAATGAGTAAATAAATAAAGAATAGGAAAAGAAAGAAAAGTGAATGAATAAATCAATCAATCAATTAATTAATACATAAATACATAAACAAATAAATAAATAAATAAATAAATAAATAAACAAAAGGAAAAGAAAGAAATACATTTAAAAAAATATATTAATTAATTAATTAATTAATTAATTAACAAAAGGTAAAGAAAAGGGTCACATAACTTATCTATGCCATCGCAAAAATAGTCAGATAATAAAAAATAGATAAAAACAAATAAACTCAATTAAATAAAAAAGAAAGGGAAGAAAAGACATGTAAAAATACAATAACATACTGTATCCTTCTCTCCTCTCCTGTGTGTTGTACAATGGTCATCTAATTTTCTTTATTGTAAATTATTCCTGTTAATCATTTAATATAAATACAGAACAGAGCAGCTCTCCTCATGCAAAAAAATGCATTTTGGCATTTTTAAGGATTTTCAAATGTTCTAGGTTGGTAATAAAATTAACTTGTACTGTATGAAAATCTCAGCTGCCCACACTGTCAAACCTTCAGTAAAAAGTGAAAAATAAATGTGGAGTTATGATAAAAATGAATTCTCCAGTATCATGTATACATGTATGGACTACCTGGATGGATCAGAAACAACATTAAACAGAGGGGAGGACTTCAGTGTCGGGAGGACAGGAGGAGGGATGGTGGCGTTACCTATGCCTGCAGGCTTGACCGTGTTGGAGATTGGGGGAGGACTGCCGGGGGAGGGTGGGAGGCAGCGCTGGACCCCTACACTACACAGCATGTCCAGCAGTATCTTTCTATTCGGACCTTTCATGTTAACACACACACACACACACATGCAAGTCAACATGTTAGACATGCAAACACACCATACAAAGCAGAGAGATGAGAAAACGGACAGAGAGAAGAGAGAGAGAGAGAGAGAGAGAGAGAGAGAGAGAGAGAGAGAGAGAGGGAGAGAGAGAGAGAGAGAGAGAGAGAGAGAGAGAGAGAGCTGTTAGCAATCATCATGCATTTTCAGAATCAATAAATGTCTCCAACTTCCTTTCAGCACCACTTCTGTTTCAAAGCATCAAGACTCTGTTTTCACACAACATTATCCCTGTGCTGAAACAACAAACATGCTCATGACTGACTTCTGTTTGTGAACAGATAAATAACCTCTTTCCACAATTTCAAGACATTAAGGTAAAGTTTCACTCTATGTTTCCACTTAAATTTTTTAAAAAGCAAACTCAAGACCTACCTTTTTATTCTCGCTTTTAACTGAGTTTCATTCATTCTTATAACAGTTTTATTTATTTATTTATTTTCTATTTATTTATTTATTATCTAGTTCAAATTTTAGTCACTTTTGTTCTATTTTATCTATTTATGTATTTATTTATTTTTATTTGTTAAGTATAGCATCTTATTTTCTTTTAATGGTTTAATATTTAGTTTTACTATATAGCAGACCTTTTAGTACCTTATGAGCTGACACGTGTATTGAGATCCTCGGGCAGAGGTTTATTGTGCATTCAAAATACAAAAATGAAAAGGAAAGGGGACAGGGCGTTCACAGTGAGGGGTCCCACACCATCTGCCCGAGGAGATCAGGTCTGCTGAGTCATTGAGCTCTTTTAAATCTCTTCTTAAAACATACTTTTATCGAAGAGCCTTTCCTGATTTGATTTGATTTCATTCTGTTTTATTTGATTTCATTCTTTTTTATTTTTATTTTTAAAATTGTATTTTATTCTGTTTTATTGTATCTTATTCTATTTTATTTTATTATATTCTGTTTTATTTTATTCTATTTTATTTTATTCTTTTTTATTTTATTCTGCTTTATTTTGTTTTTATCATATTTTGTTTTATTTTATTTTATTTGATCTTATTCCATTTTATTTTATTCTATTTAATTGTATTTAATTTTATTCTGTTTTAATTTATTTTATTATATTTTATTTTATTCTTTTTATTCTGTTTTATTCTATTTTATTTGAAACTTGGTTTTTGAAAAGTGGTCTACAAATAAAACCATTATTATTATTATCATAAAACAAAAAAATATTTATATTATTAGTAAGACAAGCTTGAAAACCTTATTCAGAGATCATGCACCAAAAAAAGTAAAAGTCAGTCATTTAGTAAATGACTCATTCCACTCCTACTGTACCACAAGCTTGACTGTACGGTTGAACACATGCACTCAAATGAGTCACATAAGATGTTAACGTGTTAAAATGACACTGGCCTGTTAGGTTGAGCATATTTAGTTAATCTGTAATCCATCTTCATTTGCTTCCTCTCTTTCTTCTTTTAATTCCCCTGTCACCTTCCTTCCTACCTCGTTCACTTTTCATCACCTCTCCTCCCGGTTTGAATCTTTCTCTTTTACCTTTGCTGGTGCGAGCAGCGATGAGTCCCGGGGTTTCTCCAAGGTCGTTATGGATCTCCACGTCAGCCCCGAACACGATCAGAGCCTTGATCAGCTCCATGTGGTCCATCTGATGAACACAGAGTCACAGGATTTTATTTTGGAGGGCAAATCCATGAAAAAACAGCATCTGCTTCTCTTCTTAAAGTTATTCATCTGAAATATTTACTTTTAATACATTTTAAAATATTTTGCTTTTTCTACTAAAACAAATGACTCCCTGACATTCCTCTAACCTTTCTGAATCATTTAGATTATCGTTAAAGGATTTTCTCTGTAATCTGTGAGACATAAGCGAGGAAGCAGGGATTATATTTTGTCCACACACCTTCATAGCCAGGTGCAGAGCCGTGTTTCCGTCCTGGCCCTTCAGGTTAGCATTGGCTCCGTGCGTGAGCAGCACCATGGAGGCCTCGAAGCGTCCCTTCTTGGTCAGAATGTGGAGGGCGCTCTCTCCGGTCTTACTGAGGTAGTTCACCGCACAGCCGTGTTCAAGCAGCAAACGACACATCTGGCAGAGAGAGCGGGGAGATTTATCTACAGTGCCTTAAAGTTCCTCCAATCCAATCCACTTGGTTCATACAGCACATTTTTAAAATGGGTTTAGCAAAGTGCTGCACAGTGAGGTAAAATAAGTTAAAACACACGGAACAAAAAATGCTGTCAGAAAGTAAAATAGAATAAAATAAAAGAATCATCATAAAACAATTAAAAAATTGGTTAAAAAACACATAAAAAATTATCCACCCCTGGTTTTTAAGCCTGGTCTAAGAAGTCCTTGTGGGGGTGTATCTTTGCAGGAGGTCAGAAATATACTCTGGAGCTACTCCATTTAACGATTTAAAAACAAACAATCAAATCTTAAAATGAATCCTAAAATGAACAGGGAGCCAGTGGAGGGAGGCGAGGATGGGGGTAATGTGCTCTTGCGTACGGGTACCAGTTAAAAGGCAAGCAGCAGCATTTTGGACTGACTTTAGCCGTGACAGGGAGGCCTGGTTAAAGCCTAAATAAAGTTTGTTACAGTAGTCCAGACGAGTTGAAATAAAAGCATGTATAACTTTCTCAAAATCATTAAAAGATAAAACCGATTTGATCTTAGATAAAAGCATCAAATGGTAAAAACAAAATCTGACTACAGTTTATCTAATTTAAAATCACTGTCCATGACAGCACCAAGGTTGGTTACTGTTCCTCTTTGAAACATCTCACTCCTCACTGAGTGTGTTAGTTTCAGAGTCCGGAGCAACCGCAGGAACAGGACACCATCAACGCCTGGAGGATCAGTTATACATTTGTGCTTGTAAGAGAGTTAAACTGCTTACAATTTCATTGAATCCACTCTTTGCAAACTAAAGTTTTGACATGTTGCTTTTCTTGATGCACAATATACAACATCATTCAAATATGGACTGAATTCAAAAAGCTAACAGTTACTTTTCTGATCACAAAGCTCATAATGTAATATTTTTCACCTCTGCTGTTTTGGCCCAGTGGAGCGGCGTCCCTCCATACAAGGAGTCCTCGGCCTGGAGCTGACCCGAGTCTGCTTTCAGGATCTCCTCCACACAGCTGACGGGCAAACAGATCAGAAAAGAGCACAATTTAATGATAAACATAAACTTAAGTACATCACTAAATACCTTTTAAACAATCTTGCTTAGAGTCGACAACAGTTTTAGTAACCCATCTGAGAAAATATAAGAAAAAGCCTTTCATATCTTAACTTCACTGTAACACACTGTAAAAGAATGTAACAACCTCAGCTGATCTATAAAATATGAGAGAAACCAGAGATACAGAATTGATTAAGTTTGGTTCTATCATTGCTGAGTATGCTGCATAAAAATAAACTTTTCTTTTTTGCAGGTTTAAATGTGTTTAATATTAATAACTGTGCTCTACTTTGTTGTCCTGTTACCTTCTGACACAGTTATCATCTTGAAGTAAAGTTGTGGTCGACATGGATCACGGCTATGTGGCTGTTTTGTAGCAGTTAACATTACATCCATAATCAATGAGTATTGCTGATCTATATGATATTTTAAACGGCCGGGAGTCCATATATGGTGTTTTATTTTAAAACTGATGATGTTACATGCCATCCTTGTGCCTGACTTCCTGTCCAGATCGATCTTCATCTGTTCAGCTTAATGTGTGCTGGATGCGGGTTCCATAGAAACTAGAGTCCACCAAGCTCCTGGTGTAAACATGAGCATTGACTAGAACAGGAACGTATCGGCTGTGCAGTCATGGCGCTGACAGAGCACGGCATAACGCTTCCTGTGTAAATTGGACTTAAGAGGTACTCCCAAGAGCTATTCATATTTTCTATTTGATGTCCTGTTTTACTCTGTCAATAAAACAACAGGCAATAAAGTGTTCTGCAAAAACTTACAAGAGTAAAAGCCTTTCAGTAGAGCTAGAAGTCCATTACATTTTAATAAAATAACTATAGACAAACTTCCTGTATCAGCTTTACTATTTTCTAAATGTAACTTTGGACACTGCAGAAGGACTACTGAGTATGCATGTGAAAACCTCAAACTTCCTGGATTAGAGGCCACAGAACCATCAGTAATCTACCATTACATAGACCAGGGGTTCTCAAACTTTATGGAGCCAGGGACCCCTTACAGGTGAGAAAATTGTCCAAGGACCCCCTCATAATTGTAACACAGATTAAGCACATTAGTGATGTGTCATGATAAAAAGCTCTGAGAGCCGATGCTTTATAGTGAATCAGAAGAGCCGGCTCGCATCGAGAGAGAGCCGGCCCCCAGTTTTTTCCTTACGCTGCTTAGCTCTCACAGTGCTCAGCCCCAGCTCTGCTCACAGCAGAACTTTGTTTTGATTGGTCATAACATGTGAGGATATAGGTGATGGAGGGGAGGCTGTGTATCGTGGCTTCATCTGTTCCTTCTGAGAGGGTTAGGGTTAGGGTTCTTCGCAAAGACCGGGCAAATACTCACTGAGAGGAGAAATCGGATCAGCCCATCCAAGCTGAGGCATCTGATTTTTTTCAATGACAACCTGAGGTCATTAATAATGTTTGCTCGAGTTTTGTTCTGGTTCTGGTTCTGTTTGCTTGACTTGGTTCTGGTTCTGTTTGCTTGAGTTCGGTTCTGGTTTGGTTGTAGTTTGGTTCTGGTTTGGTTCTGGTTTGGTTTGGTTTGGTTCTGGTTCGGTTCTGGTTCGGTTCTGGTTCGGTTCTGGTTCTGTTCTGGTTTGGTTCTGGTTCGGTTCGGGTGCAGTTCTGGTCCGGTTCTGGTCCGATTCTGGTCCGGTTCTGGTCCGGTTCTGGTCCGGTTCGGTTCTGGTTCGGTACGGTTCAGTTCGGTTCGATTCTGGTTCGGTTCTGGTGCAGTTCTAGTCCGGCTCTGGTCCGGTTCGGTTCTGGTTCTGATTCGGTACGGTTCAGTCAGGTTCGGTTTGGTTCTGGTCCGGTTCTGGTTTGGGTGCAGTTCTGGTCCAGTTCTGGTCCGGTTCTGGTTCGGTTCTGGTTCGGTTCTGGTTCGGTTTGTTTGAGTTTGGTTCTGGTTCTGTTTGCTTGAGTTTGGTTCTGGTTCTGTTTTCATGAGTTTGGTTCTGGTTCTGTTTGCTTAAATTTAGTTCTGGTTCTAACCCAAACCCTAACCTTAACCATGATCCTAACCCTAACCATAATCCTAACCCTAATCACAACCCTAATCCCAACCCTAACCCTAACCCTAATCCTAACCCTAACCCTAATCCTAACCCTAACCCTAATCCTAACCCTAACCCTAACCACAACCCTAATCCTAACCCTAACCCTAACCCTAATCCTAACCCTAACCCTAATCCTAACCCTAACCCTAATCCTAACCCTAACCCTAATCCTAACCCTTATCACAACCCTAACCCTAACCCTAATCACAACCCTTACCCTAATCTTAACCCTAACCCTAATCACAACCCTAATCCTAACCCTAACCCTAACCCTAATCACAACCCTAACCCTAATCACAACCCTAACCCTAATCCTAACCCTAACCCTAATCACAACCCTAACCCTAATCACAACCCTAACCCTAATCACAACCCTAACCCTAATCCTAACCCTAATCACAACCCTAACCCTAACCCTAATCACAACCCTAACCCTTATCACAACCCTAACCCTAATCACAACCCTAACCCTAACCCTAACCCTTATCACAACCCTAACCCTAATCACAACCCTAACCCTAATCACAACCCTAACCCTTATCACAACCCTAACCCTAATCACAACCCTAACCCTAACCCTAATCACAACCCTAATCCTAACCCTAACCCTAACCCTAATCACAATCCTAATCCTAATCCTAACCCTAACCCTAATCACAACCCTAACCCTAATCATAACCCTTTAGGGTTAGAATGGTTTTGTAACAGAATAAATGCACAAAATTGGGCAATTATAAGGCTTCTCATAAAAACACCGTACGTCAAAGGGTTTTCAACACAAACCATTATTTTTTGCAAAGTTAAGGTAAAATATATGGCTATAAAAGATCCTAAATTAAGAGCCGTTCGGGAGTCGAAAGAGGATCTTCTTTGGGAGCCGAGTTAAAAGAGCCGGCTCTCTGAAAAGAGCCAAACTTCCCATCACTAAAGCACATGCTTACTACCATTTGCACTCTTAGTTGCCCTTGGAACTATTTGTATTGTAAAACGTATCAATGTAAATACTTTAGACCTGTACCATAGTGATAAACAGATAAGACTTCAATTTGAATCAAGTAAATACCACTTGTATACTTTAAAACAGAGGGTCATTTCATTCCTTGTGGACTCATCATGACAGCATTTATACTTTTCAAGTAATTGATCTTAAAAGCTTTCAGAAAATTAACAGTAGCAAGACTCACATATCCCTTCGAGCCACCAAATGGTATCATAACAATGGTGTATATGCTGTTTTGTAATGACACAGCACAATTTTATAATTTATTAGAAATGAATTCAAATTATTTCACGGATCCCACTTTGAGAACAACTGACTTAGACCACCTGCATTCTCATCTCTGCCTCCACTCACCCCTTCTCGCTGTACTTCATTGCACTGTGTATCGGGTACCCAGCGCCACCAATGACATCACACTTGGCCCCACCCCCTAGGAGAGCTTTGACAGACTCCACACGTCCCAGACGGCACGCCACATGAATCGGCGTCTCCCCGTTGTTGTTGAGCTCATTAACCCCGGGGCAGAGCCGCGAGCACAGAACCTGGGTAACGAGAGGATGGAGTGATCAAAGGTTGATAGAATGAAACGTAACTGTGAGCTCCCTCCTGCTGAGCCTCACCTGGATGATAGCCGTAGAGTCCTGCTTGGCGGCACAGTGCATCGGCGTCTCCCCGTTGCGGTCTCTGATGTCAGTGCGAGCTTGGCTTTCATCGAGCAGCTCCGTCACACACGCGGCATCACCGCGCTCACACGCCAGGTGCAGGGGCGTCTGACCTGAAGCATCCCGAGTGTTGATCTGACTGGAGACACAGAGATGATGAAACCTCACAGGTCATGCATGATTCAGAGAGTTTCACTGCATGCTTATACCGGTTTGGTTTCGTCAGGGCAGTAATCGGTTCAAGTCAAACCACTATGGTAGAAAAATGAGCTTCAGAGTTCCTTGGAAACAAAGATAATCCCCCAGAGTATACTCTGCTGCTTTGATGTAATGCGGTTCAGTCAGGGACAGTGAACCACATTTTTGCTGTTAGCTCATTAAGTCACTCCACTTTCCAAGATCTGAGACTTGGCTGCAAACCACAAACTTTCCAACGCAAGAAAATATCAAATTCTGATTCTAATGTCTTTCCTTCAGCGTCTGTGTTTCCTCAGAGTCCCTGGATGAACTTTTTCAACACTGTCTCCATATGTATTTGTGTTTCCTCAGCTGCCAAGGAAATACAAACTGATTATCATGCTGTAACCAGATCAATGAGAACCAAATGCTGAATGGAGAAGAGATAGACCAATGACAATCCATTTGCAGCTAGTAGGATAAAACCCTCAAATCAAATTGTAGAGCCCTGTTGTTATGTCCTAATTATGAAAATGATGTTTTATTGCAGTGCATGATTCAGCTGCCTCTCCCATGCTGAATGCATCATCATTAAAGCCTCTGCAGAGGAGGCGTACACAATAATCCAGCCTTCATTCAGCTTTATCCTGGAGCAGTAATCTCTGCCTGGAGCCAGAATCTAGGACTCATCATCATCACTGTTCTTTTTTGTTTTTGTTAAGGTTGTATTTTTGGGCATTTTTGCTATTATTGATAGGACAGCTGTAGATAGACAAGAAATGTGGGGAGTAGAGAGTGGGCAATGCATGCAGCAAATGGTTGTGGCTGGGAATCGAACCGGCGACCTCTGCAGCGAGGACTATAGCCTCTGTATGTGGGGCGCTTGGACCGCTATGCCACCAGCGCCCCATCATCACTGTTCTGTCACTTGAAAAAATGTGGCCTTATGGAACAGAAAAAAAGTCATAAATAAACCAATAAAATAATACATTTAATTTCAGACTAGTGTAACTATGTCAATTATCCCCTTCCATCTTACCTCTGCACATAGTTATGTTTGAGGCACTCTCTCAAGCCAGTCTCCACAGCAATGTGGGCGGAGCTCCAGTCCTGATGGTTGCGGATGCTGTCCACGATTGGCTGAGTGGTCTCTGCCTTCAAAGGAAGTGTCTCATAGAAGGGGCGGAGCTTGAGGGCGTACTGAGGGAACCAGTTCATGGCGTCCTCCTCTGACCCCACCTGAAACAGCCTGATGTACACGGTGCAATCTTTTAGAGTCACCATAGATGAGAACACTTTCAAATATTTGGAGACAATTTAGCTACACGATTCATTTATTTGTTTTCTGATTTACTCTATAAACTATATTCTTGATGAGATGCTTTCAACCTCTACCTGCTGATAACATGCACTCTTATGAGATTTGTGCAATGCACCCATGGTTACAATGAACTCTCACTTGTATCCCTTCCCCAGAGTGTGTGTATTATTATACATCTGTGTGCCAGTGTGAGAGCAGATGAGTGGGTTTGTTAGCTTGTGTTTTAGGGATTGTGCTTTTTCACTGTGCTTAAAAATATAAACATTAGTGCAACTTTTAAAACAAATATTTTTTCTAAACAAATATATATATATATATATATATATATATATATATATATATATATATATATATATGTATATATTTGTTTAGATTTTTCAGATTTTATATTTCTGATCTTTTAATTTTTCATTGTTTTAATCTTCTATTGTTGTTGTTTGTATTCTTCCCACATTGTTTTATTTCCTTGTATTTGTCTTCCTCACATTTTTCTTGTATTGTGGATTAGTGCTATATAAATAAAGATTTAGTTTTTACTACTATTATTATTATTATTATTATTATTACTATTATTATTATTATTATTATTATTAATCTTATTAATCTTATTAATCTTATTAATCTTATTAATCTTATTATTATTATTATTATTATCACCAAATGTCTCATTACACTGTACTGATTGTATCTGATGTGATCAATACTGACCTCAGAACCATAGTAGGTGTCTCAGGAACCATAAGCACACAGTCCCATGACTGACACTGAGTGTTTTTGTACAGGACCATGCGTCCCTCCTCTTTCAGCCGGACTTTGCCTCCTCCACTGTAGTCAGCCAGCTGCACATCCCGGACCCGGTAGGGGTTTGTGAAGAGGGTTGACACAGAGGACACTGTGTCCAACAGCCGGCCCAGGAACTGCATTGTGACCACCTGGAACAATGAACAGAGAGCTTGGGGAGTGCTTGGACAATCTGCAGCACAGTCTCTGTGATCTCTACTGAAGCCCTGAGCAGACATGGATCCATCAATATTATTGACTCTATTTTCCAATGCTTGTTAGTCATTTCCTGTTGTTCTTCTTGGCTATTTGTTTGTGTTATCACCAGATAATAAAACAGGCTTCCCCATTTTTAACTGTGTAATCTATCTCTTTATCTCAAAATATCTCAGCTTGTTTCCTCATGATTAAAGGGAAGATTATCTACCAGTCTAGAAAACAAATCAAGAGGCTGATCATTGTAGACCTTTTCATATTGCAGGTCTTGAACAGTGCCACAACAAAGCTCCGTTGTCATCATCCTATCATACTTTCATACTGATCCCCAAATGGCTTAATATAAGTGTGTTATTTTTCATTGCTAATATAGTGGTGGGACAACTCAGGACCAGAATCATGCCATAGAAATATCAAGGCGTGAGTGGGGAATGAGAAAAAAGCATGTGAATAATAAATAAATAAATAAATAAATACAAAGTGAGAATGCATGTCTTCTTGGGGCTTCCATAGATCTCACACATTTACACCTAGAATATTACACACACTCACACAAATACAATATAATTGTGTAATATAATAATATAATAATAATTAATAAATTATAATAATTAATAACAGTGATACTACCAATAATAACAATGTCAATAATTAATATACATAGACTAATAATAAACAAAAATTTTACATTCATATTATAACAGTAATTATAATGCTATTTATAATAATATAATACAAAAATATAATAGCCCTTTTGTACTTATTTATTTTTTAAATATTAATCAATTTATTTTAATGTATTTTCACTATTACTTATTTATTATTTAATCATTTTTTTCTATTTTAAATTATTATCAATTATTATTATTGTTTGTTTTTTTCATTTAGTCACTTATTGTGTTTTCTTATATAAATAAACATAATTTTCTTTAATTGTTTACATTGATCTTCTGTATATAATGTTTAAAAACTCAAATAAACAGATATTTGAAAATCATAATAACAATAATAATAATAATAATAATAGTAAATCTTCTGAGCTAACATTATACCTGTAAGATCAGATCATAAGGCAGCAGGTGTAGAAATGTTTAGCTCTGCCTCCTGTTTGGCTTCTCTGTTATATCGCCTGTAGGATTACTTACAGCATTAATGAATTATTTATTACAACTCTGAGACAGGATGTTAGCCTTACAGAATAGCAACAAGTAAACTAATACCTCATAATACTCATTATGATAGTTTGTGCTCAGATCACTGGAGAAACAAAGCAAACAGAAAGTGTTCCTGCTGTGTAACATTGTAGCAGATTATATAACAGCTCTTACATCAGGGCTGCTACATTAGTAAACAACTCAGGTTAGATATATGTCATAACTTTACACTTCCTCCTACACTCCAGCCTTCCTAGTCCTCGGATGAATTTGTCTTGTCCTCTTAAAAAAGATAAACAAGTGTCTCCATTCATTCTGCTCACGAGTTCACATGATACCAATGCTACAAGCCTGAAGCAGAGCACGCTGTAAACACAAATACGTGTATGTTATCATTAATATATAAAGACTGTATCTGTGCTACTGTTAGCTCATTCTAGCATGTATCTAATCGCATTAACTCGTAAAGCAGCAGTCAGTCTGTGCATGCTTACCTGCTAGCTCCTCTGCGTGGTCTGACTCCTGACAGCTACATCAACAAGCACTGCGCTGCAACCGAACGTGCTGAGCATGTTTAGTGACGTAAGCTTCCTCCAATCAGAGTCCAGGAAAGAGATGGTTGCTAGGTGAAAGGGGTGGGGCTTAACATATAAAGGGTACGAAGGCGTTTATTTTTTGGTCACTGGAAAGTCCCAACAGCAAAGATGTGACCTGTGATCATCCAAAGAGGCAGGGGCGTCGCCAGGAATTCTGGGCCCCCTGACAGAGATATCTCAGTGGGCCCCATCACCACAGCCAACCCTGCAAAATATAACATTGCTGCTATAATACTGGTTTATTTGAATTATACAAAAATATATGCTTAAAACTATCCTGGTTAACTGACTCAAATCTAAGCTACATATCAATATTATTTATTTTACAATTTCTTCAAATGTAACTGCACAATATTGACCGTCAGACTGTCCACCTCTTTAAACAAGATTATTTAAAGCCAAGTGACTTGTTGAATAACAACAAGGGGGCATTATTTGGTATAATCTAACTTCATGAAGTAAAATAAAACTCTAAAAACCTACAGTTTACTTTCAATCAGATTCAGACACACTTGATGCTATGAAAATATGACAATGACAAGCGTTTTTATGCATAGACAGCTGTTTAAATAACACTAATACATTATTATTCTAACTACAACTCATGGTCATATTATATACCCATATTATTTTTATTTATTGCTTAATCTGTCATTACCAACCATAATCACACCATGTCAACCTGTCACTACTGAAATTTTTTAATACTGCCAGTAATTACTTCTATTTAATTTAAATTCCATTGTAACATTGAATATATCGAAATTGTATTCTAGCTTTATTTATCTATTTTTATTTTTACTTTATTTATTTATTTATTTATTCATTTTATTTATTTTATTTCTACTTATTGAAACTTCTTTCTTGATTGTACTTATGTCTGGGTTGCTGTAACAACGGAATTTCCCCCCCGGGGTATCAATAAAGTAATATCTTATCTTATCTTAATAGCCCATTGTCTATGCGTTCTTAACTAATTAATTGCTCATCCACATTGATTGATCAAGGCTCATGGTGTGACTGCCCAATGAGTTCTAATATTTTATGTGAATATAATACAGGTTCTGGTTCAGGTTCAGGTTACTTTATTTGTACCCGTACCGTAGGTAAACTTGTTTTGCAGCCAGTGAGATGTTGGGTCATTACAGAATTACAAGACAGAACAAACTACTTAATGTGCTAAACATACTAAAATATCCTAAGACTAATGTAACAATAAAAATGATAAAATCAATAGGCATTATAAAATGATAAAAGTGCTAAAGGTTCCATTTAAAAGGCATATCAGAAAACAATAAAAACTATAAAATCATATGAATAAATAAGAAGATCTGGACTTAAGTCTTAAAATTGGAGTTTGAGTCTAGATGAGAAAGGAAATGCTCTGGCTTGTTCAGCTCAGTAATAGCAGCAGGAACAAAGCTTTTTTGTACCGCTTTGTCCTGCACCTTGGGACTAAAAACCGTCATCCAGAGTGAAGAGGTGAGTCATTATTTAAAATAGAGAGCGCTATCCACTGTATCTGTTTACTGTACAGGGATGCTGCATATGCCTGTGGCTCACCAATCAACTTGCTTACCATTTAAAAATCTGGTTCATTAAATTCCTTTCCTTTAGAGATATTTGGCCAAACCATGACACAAGAGACAAGGATAGAACAGATTACATTACAGATTTTACACACTGCTGCACAGTTTGCCTCAAAGTTCAGTTTCATGTCAATGACTGTCCCAAGGTATTTATAAGTTTGCATAGACTCGATAGGCTGACCCTTGATATGAGTCACTTCAGTCATGTGATAATTCCTTCCAAAATCAATGAGCATATCTTTGGTTTTAGAAACATTGAGCCGAAGGTAAGACTCATCACACCACTGAACAAACTGATCAATGACCGGACCGTGGCTGGTTTCATTATCATAGAGCAGACTAACAATGACAGAAAATACACCAGTAACATAATATATTAATATAATAAGTAAGCCAATAGAGGCGCGTTAGAATGGTTCACTTTCCTTCAATAATTAATCATTTTAAAGGAAGCGGGCCTGGATAAGAATAAAATAAGAAAATTACTTTTAAATATTGAACACTATTGCCATCATTCAATTATTTTTCATTCTATGTTTAAATATTTTAATTATAATGTTGATATTTTTGTTTCTTTCATATGTTTTGATATTAATGTTATATTGTGATTTCTGAACAGTCGTGTCAATAAAGCTCCATGAATTGGCTTCAGAACCGTACAACGGGAAGAGGCGGAGCAACGCTATCCATTTTTATTTACAGTCTATGTGCCACACGCATGTGTTCCGCCTGAAACATCGGTGCGATACCGAAGCTTTTTTTATTGTATAATATTTGTTGTTTGTTTGTTGATGTGGAGGGGGGGGTCCAGGTCATAGACTGTATAAAATATGGACGTAGTATCTGTGACGTCACCCATCTGTTCCTGAGAGCTGTTTTGAAGCAAATCGACGGCAGCAGCCATATTGGAAATGCGGAACTCAACTAGGCAGAGTGTGACGTAGTGTGAGCCTCTTAGCCAATGGCTGTGTGTTCCCGACCGGGAGTCACGTCAGTCATGTCCTTATTTGGGCAAAACTCGTAATCTTAATATCTTCTTAACCGTCACGTTAGAAAAAAATTCACCCCCCGTACAGTGTGTGCCATTAGAGAGATTAGCTTTGTAGGGCCAAGCCGTTTTTTGAACCAGGCTGTAAACATGTTTATTAATGCTGCAAAGATCGTCTTTTTCCTATTCATATCTATGTGGTTTCTGATGTTTCTGCAGCCAGCCTCAAGCGGATTTTTCGATGTATTGCAGTTTATATCACTTCCGCATGGGCTTCATCATGGCTTTTTTTCTGCTCTTTTTTAGAACACATTGTGTATTGATTGCCACCTTGACATAAAAATAAAATAAAGATCATTTTAACCAGTAGAACAAAAAGTGTATCTAAATCTGACTACCAACCCCAGCTTTAATGTGAAGTCAATAAAGCAATAACATTAAAAACATAATAAAATAAGACATCATATTTATAACAGCTTTATAATTGCATTGAATAAGCAGACAATAAAACCTTTAAAGTGTGTGTCTCATAGTGAACTGTCATGGCGCCGCCCGTCAACAAACAGAGGATGAGAGCTTAAAGTGGCGCGCGGTTCTTTGCATCCCTCGTGAGAGTCTTCATCGTTGCCAGGACAACCGAAGGGGGCTGACCCCGGCCACGTGACAACTAACTACTCCGCCGCTGCTCTATCTGTGTGTGTGTGTGAGAGAGAGAGTGTGAGTGTGTGTATATGTGTGTATATGTGTGTGTCGGCTGTCTTTCTCACAGTGTGGCTGTGGTCGGCCCGAGCACACAGCAGCAGCAGAGCCGTCTGGGAGGAAAACACCGACAGGTAGCTGATAAAGATGGAGCTCTCTGCGGTGGGAGATCGAGTGTTCGCCGCTGAAGCCATCCTGAAGCGCCGCGTCCGTAAGGTGAGCTCCACCCGCGTGTTTTCACTCCCCACAGATGTTTACCGCGGTCAGCTCAGCTCAGCTCAGCACGGCACGGCACAGATCCAGCCCATAGGCTCAAGGCTGCCTTCTATGCACTCCTCTGTAGGCCTTGCTGGCTAACGGATGCCCTTACTTTGAAGCCACAGCTAGCCAAAAAGCTACCTAGCATGGCTCTCAGTCAGGGCTCGTGCGTTTGAGGCTTCAAGCAGGGTAATAAAAACAGCAACACAAAGAAGGGGCGAGCTGCAGGAACAAGGCAGACCAGCCGATGGGAAGAGGGCTGTGCTGTGAAATGGAGGGTCCCGTTTCCTCTGCCAGCTAATGGTAGCCAAAGCTATACGACCACAGTCTGCATTTTACAGCCTGTGGAGGATTCTCTAACACCCACATTACAAGCTGCTGCAGACTCCTGACTCTGGATTGTTAAACACAAGTAGCTTCTGGTAATGTTAACCCTCCTGTTTGTTTCTCTGGAACAGCAATAATGTTCATGGGTCAATTTGACCCAGGGCTTATTCAATTGTCCAAAAGTGTCAGAACCCCCAAAAATACCAATACACATTTTTTTTAAAATCTCATTTTAAACTCCATTACTAACCATTCAAATCAAGATTAAGTCCATTGGTGTTCTTTAATTCTCACAGATCATGGTTCAATGAGGATAACTCACTCATTTTTTTAATTCAAATTTATGTTAAAACTTTTTTTAATGTACATTGGAAAGCCCTAAATATACATACAATAGTTTACATGACATAGATTTTTGTTTATTTTATTTTTCTACTTTCAACCCACATCTGATGCCATTTTAAAACTTCCACTGGAGGCAAAAGCTAGCCAAATATAAAATAACCGGCTAGAAAAACAGATACCTGGAAACCATTCTTGTATGGTGTGGGTATGTATGGGTATAGGATTCCAAGTGAAAGTACAAAACCTGCAAGATAGAACTGTTTGCAGATTGAGTTAAAATGAATAGTGCTGATACAGAGCTGGATTTGAAGCACGTTGCAGATTTTGTTCATTGTGGATTACAAACTACAAACCGAGATAACGTTTGTTGTGATTTGGCGCTATACAAATAAAGATTGATTGATGGATTGATTATTAGAAACACAATTCCATTAGAGGTAGGATGCTGAGTAAAATGTTGGTAAAACAGATTTTGATAGTTTTCAAATAATTTTAACCCCCCCTATAGTGTTGTAACTCGAGACTGGTCTTGGGCTCAAGACCACTTATTTAACCCTCCTGTTATGTTCGTTTCTCTGGAACAGCAATAATGTTCCTGGGTCAGTTTGACCCGGGGAATATTCAATTATCCAAAAGTGTCAGAACATCAAAAAATACCAATACACTTTTTTTTTTCTAATCTAATTTTTCACTCCATTACTAACCATTTAAATCAAGATTTGGTTCATTGTTGTTCTTTAATTCTCACAGATCATAGTTCAATGAGGATAACTCACTTGTTTTTCATTAAAATTAATGTTAAAACTTTTTTAATGTACATTGGAAAGCTCTTAATATAAATACAATAGTTTTACATGACATAGATTTTTGTTTATTTTATTTTACATTTTGAATTCATTTGTTTTATGCAGTGATGTTGATAAATTAACACCTCTTCTGTCACATGCTGCCCAGATCTTTATGCTGCATTTAGCTGGTTTGGAAGGCATATATTGTCTAAAATAGGCTTTTCAAAAGGGTCAATTTGACCCGCAACATAACAGGAGGGTTAAAGAAAGCTGCTAGCCACAGTTAATAAAAGTTTCATGGTTCATATTGGATCATTCCACCATTGGTTGCTTACTGGAAAATACTTGTTATTTGATATAAATCATAGGGTAGCATCTTAATTGGCTGGTTTTCACCTCTGAATTGCATACTACAACTTCATAGCTGCACCTTCCTCTTGTGAGATAAGATAAGATATTACTTTATTGATACCCAGGGGGGAAATTCAGTTGTTGCAGCAACACAGACAGAAGTACAATCAAGAAAAAGTTATAGATAAATAAAGATAGAATCATAGACTATAAAAAATATGGACGTAGTATCCGTGACGTCACCCATCTGTTCCTGAGAGCTGTTTTGAAGCAAATCGACGGCAGCAGCCATATTGGTAATGCGGAACTCAACTAGGCAGAGTGTGACGTAGTGTGAGTCTCTTAGCCAATGGCTGTGTGTTCCCGACCGGGAGTCACGTCAGTCATGTCCTTATTTGGGCAAAACTCATAATCTTAATATCTTCTTAACCGTCATGTTAGAAAAAAATTCACCCCCCGTACAGTGTGTGCCATTAGAGAGATTAGCGTTGTAGGGCCAAGCCGTTTTTTGAACCAGGCTGTAAACATGTTTATTAATGCTGCAAAGATCGTCTTTTTCCCATTCATATCTATGTGGTTTCTGGTGTTTCTGCAGCCAGCCTCAAGCGGATTTTCGATGTATTGCAGTTTATATCACTTCCGCATTGGCTTCATCGTTTGAGACCGGAGTTTGCCGCTTGGATAGAATACAATTTAGATATATACAATGTTACAGATTGAATTTAGATACATACAAATGTTACAAATGGATAAAATCGTGGTAATTACAGGCAGTATTAAAAATGTTTCAGTAGTGACAGGTTGACATGGTGTGATTATGGTTCGGTAATGACAGATTAAGCAATATAATAAATAAACATGGGTATATAATATGACCGTAAGTTGTAGTAAACAATAATAATGTAATATAACATAATATAGATATAGATACAATCCAAGCACTTTCTCAAAAGCAGACAGGTTGAAGATTGGCACCTCACACATGTATGACTCATCTTTTCTGAAACTGATGATTAACCCTCAATTTTACTAACATCTTTTATCCATGGGGTCAATTTGACCCCAAATATTTAAACCTCCATAAAATGATAGACTGTATAAAATTTGGACGTAGTATCCGTGGTGTCACCCATCTGTTTCTGAAGCGCTGTTTTGAGGCCAGTCGTCAGCGGCAGCCATATTGCTGCTGTCGAGCGATTGTGCCGTAAAGAGGCGGGCTTTGAGCCTCCTAGCCAACAGCTACAGTGTTCCCGCTTGTCAATCAAGTCAGCTGTGCCTTTCATTGGAAGACTCGTAATCTCGTAATCAGTGTGTGCCGATCGAGAAATGAGCTATCCAGACTACACTCGTCTTTCGTACCAGGCTGTAAACATGTTTATTTCTGCTGTAAAGATCAGCTTCTTTGAATTGGTGTGTATGTGGTTTCCGGTACTCCCGGAGCCAGCCTCAAGCAGATCCTCGATGAACCGCAGTTTTTAGCACTTCCTCATTGGACTCATATTTTTAGACCGGAGGTTGCCGCTTGCACAGGACACATCATTGAATGTCTTTAGAGACACAGTGGCTGGAAGTATTATATCTCAATCTAAAGGTTGGCGGTTCAATCCCAGCTCCTGCAGTCACATGCAGAAGTGTCCTTGGTTATAGTGACCTCAATATCATCCAAAAGAACCAAAACAAATGTGTGTAAAATGTTGATATTTCTTATGTTATATACAGCTAAAACTGCCTGGGGTCAAATTGACCCCAAGGAACACTGATGCGTACATTTTTTTTACAGGAAATTGGAACATAACATTTAGATTTTACGCTTTCCCAGTTGTCCCCATTAAATTAGGAAAAGCCGTGAAGTATGAAGCCAAAAGCCATTAATTTAGAGACGTTAAACATTGAATGGGGTCCAATTGACCCCAAGGATAATAGGAGGGTTAAGATTAATTCCTTACATGTATGATTTTTGCAAGAGTGTGCAATTCATGCAGCCACACGTCAAGATCAAAAGAATCAAGCTCCTCTGGTGAACCGAGGGTCTTAAACTATCAGAACAGTGTGTTCTTGGAAGCTTAATCAAATTCAAGCATGACACTTGCCAGACAACGGAAGCAGTTATGAAGGAAGCAGGACTAAGACAACCTTAAATTAATGAAAATGATTAGTTGCAATAGAAGAAAGCTGGATTTTGTCAGACATGATAAATCTATTTAATGTTGATGTAGAAAAGACTGAGATGGCACTGCTGTATGTAGCTTTTAAATGAAGACATGTAAAAATGTTTTGCCCATGTTGCACCATTTTTGTTAATCTACTATCCCTCTTCTGCTCGCAGGCACGACTTGAATACTTGGTAAAGTGGAAAGGATGGGCAATGAAGTAAGTGCTTCTCTTGAGTCTGTCTTTCCTGTAAAGCAGTGGATTAGCATATGTTATGCTGATTTTTAAGTTTAAGCTGTAAATGAAATATGTGGATTAAATCCTCCTTCATGAATAATTGGAGGATGAAGCGTTTCTGTTTGTTGTGATTTTAATGTCTCTCTATCGTTGTCTAGGCACAGCACTTGGGAGCCCGAGGAGAACATTCTGGATGACAGGCTGATTATGGGCTTTGAGCAAAAGTAAGTAAAGGCGTTTTTCAACCGGAGGAACTTTACCCCGGAACTACGTGCGTTTCGACCGATGGACACAGGGTCTAAATTTAGTTCAGGGGTAGTTAATCTCCCCCATAAAAAGCCCCTGCTAGGGGGGTAGTACTTTTCAAAGGTCCCGGGACTTTCGGGGTGCAGGGCCTGCAATCTTGAACGTTCGGCCCGCCGTCCACAATAACATCACACACATCTGTGATTCCCTTGATTTAGCAGCCTGTAACAGTAGTCTTCTCTCAGCCCACCGCAAATGCGTCTCTCCCGGTGTTACAGTTTTAAAAGTGACCCTGTGAACTGGAGACCTTCAGCTGAATGTGTCAGTGTTTGTGGAGTTTACACAGCTGTTGAAACACAGAGGGAGTTCCTGGGAATGCAAACTAGTTTAGTTTTTTATTAAGATTTCAAAATATCCTCATCAGATATTTAATGATCGTCTAAAGACGTTTATGAGGGACGCATCTGGCTGAGAGTCTCCAGTTAACTGTCGCTGTTTAAACCAAAACACCGGTCGATCTCTGCCACGGCCTTTTGAGTTAAAAAGGATTTTAAAGCCGTTTTGAAACTTCTTAATGATGCCTGCCTGTCCGTCTGCTTCTATGGTGTTGTCTGTGATATATGGCATTCGTCTTTGTTTTGCTGCCCTCTACTGGTCTGGTGGTGTAGTGCAATTACTTTTTTTCTTCCTCCATATGTCACTGGCCTGATTTGCACAATCTACCCGGGACTTCAGTCCACGGTCAAAACGCAGACAACAATGGGGGCACAGGAACCTTTTAGTTCAGGGTAAAGTAGTTCAGGGGGCTAAAAGACCCAGGAACTCTTGGTAGAAATGCACCTTAAAGCGAGTACATCATAAAAAATCATGCACATTACAAATTAAATTGCAGTTTTCTTCAAGGATGTCATTGAATTCCTTTTAGCTCTCCAGGTCTTTTAAATCTCACTCTTACATGTTGTAGCACACATCCATCTCACTCTGGGTGCTTGATGCTGCTTTAAACCTTTTGAGTGTCTTTCCATTTCCCCTCTTCTTCTTCTTTTTCGTCTCTTCCTGGTTTTAAAAATGGCCATGTGAGCTGAAGTCTTTTCATGTCTGCTGCCACACCACTTGAAAGCCTCGCGCTGCTCACAGAGTGAGTGTTTACAGTAAATTAAAAAGGACAGGAAACTAAAATGGACACCGTGAAACAGACAAAACTGAAACAACATCAAAAGGAAACTACAACGGACACGTGCGGATCTGTCTGTTCTGATGTGGCTTCAAACACTCCCTGGGCCTGGCTGCTCTACTTTCATTCTCACTCAGCTTTCATCGCTGCCTCATTGTTGTTGTTTTTTATTTAGACTCTCTGTACTTTTGTTGTTCCTGTTGTTTAAATTGTGATTTGCTTTTTTTGCAGGGAACGGGACAGGGAACTGCACGGGCCGAAGAAACGGGGACCAAAACCCAAAAACTTTGTCATGAAGGTACAGAGACTTTGGTGTTTGTTTTAATAGTTATGCAGAAAGATGAGCCGATCAATCTGTAGCTGTATTTATTGGACACTGCTACATATCAGCTGAGATTGCAAAGTCTGTGAAGTACAGATTAAAGAAAAAAAATCTTCTTGTGGGCATGTATTGTAAAATGTATTCCCTCGTTAGTTATAATGAATATAGAAAATACCAAAACTGTATTAGTTGTAACTACGGCTGTCAACGAATATTCTAAATTCGAATATATATTCAAATATAAAAAAAAACGGAGATTCGATTGTGAAAATTGATATTCGATTGTGGAAAAATCAGCGGCTGCTTTGCGAGTGGGTGCACTGCATGACTGGTCAGGGACAGGTCACAGGAGTCACACATGCACAGCGTGAAGCAGACGGCAGAGAGAAATCCTTCCGTCCCCGGGTCCTCAGTGTGCTCTGAACGCGTCTTTTCCTCCGCTGGGAATATAATGAATAAAAAGAGATCGGCACTGGCCTCTTCACATGTGGACTGTCTTGTGTTTTTGGCAAATAACCTGTCAGGCCTAAGACCCTGCATTGACAGTGGACTAAAAGAGCCCAACAATCAGTGACACTGTGATAAAATGCAGTTTTTCCTCTTTTTTTTTTCATACAAGCACCAAGAATGTAAGTGGACTACTTTTCCATTTTTAACTTTAACTTCAATTAATGTTAATAATATTTGCTTCAATCACTGAATGAAGCCTGCCTATATTAGGGACAAGATTTGGGACCTTTAATTGCTCGCACAAGTCTTGTTCAGCACCATAGACTGTTCAGCACTCACTCAGCGCATTGAGCACAGAGAGGGGAGGGGGGCGAGCGAGCGAGAGGTCTACGGTCTTAAAAGTGTTACGATATAGACCATTAGCTCATTTACTTGTTCTGTAATGTGTAGGTATGTTTTAGCCATGTTATATTTTAGATAAAAATACATATACAAGTAGTTATGTCTCCTTGTATTACCTTGTATTACCCACCTGTGATTGACATAATGCGCAAATATAGATATTCGAATAGTTCGAACCTCTGGGTTCTTTTAGAGCGAATGTTCCAACGTCATTTTGGAGCAATTTTGACAGCCCTAGTTGTAACCAGCGTCCTCCTGATATTCTTAAATTGGTGCTATTTTCATGCAGTGTTAGCATGCATTAAACCTCTGTAAGGAACTCACTTAATGTAAATCAAATGTAACATCAGCTCTGTGATAAATCCTTTTGCACCAACATTTGCAGTCTTACAAATCAGCCTTGAGCCATAGCTGAGTTATATCCTCTTTGGCTCCATGGATGCGAGCTGTGGAAAGTTCCAAATACACAATATCATTACACGTAAGCAACCATTGTTTACGAGTGAGCAGTAAGGGGTGTTTCCATCTAGTGGCAACTATCTTCTTAGCAGCTGCCAAGCCAGCTAAAAACACACGCTTCTGAGCTCCAAGAAGCTTCAGCTGATGCAAATCATTTAAAATCAAGGCGGAAGGAGACAATGGGACAGTCACATGTAACAACCGGGACAAATTTACCTTAACCATTTTCCAAAAAGTGGCCACACCAGGGCATTCCCATATCATGTGGTAAAAAGTACCAGTTACACCTAATGAACATACAGTGCAATTTGGGTCGGGCTTCAGTTTCATGCTGAAGCATCTACGAGGGGTCATATAAGTCCTGTGTATGAAGTTAAAGTGTATTGATTGATGGTTGGGATTCCTGGAAGACTGTTTTACCATCTTCCAAACATTGCTCCAGTCAAAGTCAGGGCTGAGGTCAGGGACATCCATCCGCCAAAGACTATCAATTGACAATCGGTGATATGTTGCCTTTAAAATGTAACTGTAGAACTTTGAGATTATTCCCTTTGTTACCATGAAACTCACACAGAACTTTAAGCAGTGGATGTCTGCAAAGAGGGGCCTGCCAGGGGACGCCATAGGTTTTCATTACTGTACACAGCTATAGATAAAAATAGAATGTAGAGCGCTGCAAGTTAAACTGTACAGACTTCCTCAAAGGAGACTAAACCTCTGTCTCCCAAACACATCACCAAGACAATGTATTCCTTTGTCATACCAGTGACTGCAGTAGCTAGACTTAATCGGGTGCTTACCAATTAAAAGACCATGATTGTTAAAAATAGGTGACTGTGGGTTCCAGTTGTTTGCCTTTCAAACTGTAACTGCAGAAGATATTATGGGGCTATATTATTAGCTCGCATTGTTTGCATCCATTTGAAAACTCACTGCCAATCAGACAGTCATTCCAAGTGATCACCTTTACTTTACGTTGGAACATTTCTATTCTGATGGGGATGGTCTCTCCACTCCTTAGAGCACTGAGTCATTTATTAAGTATGGAAACAGGAGTTTCAGGCTAAAGCCCTCCCAGTCACCAAATCTTGACCCAGTTCAGTGCTCCAGAAAAGTTTTAAGACATCAGTAGTAAGGTGCATTGAGGCTGTTCTGGTGGAACTTAGTGGCCCAACATCTAACAAAGCCACTCCATATTATCTGTCCTGAATGTGTCTCCTCGTCTGTCGCTGGAAGGCCAGTGAACAGGAGGCAGAGAGAGTGTTTGAAGATGAAGGTTTCTCTGTTTGTCATGATAAATAATAGTACTTTATTTATATAGCACTTTTCAATACAGGTAACAAAGTGCTTCACAGTGGGGAATGAAAACAAGAAGTGCAAAGCAAAATGAAATAAAAACTTAAAAACATACAAACTTTTAAAACAGACCCTTAGAATCAGAGGTGAAATTAAATAAAATGTCACAATAAAAGCTTTCCTGTAAAAATGTGTCTTGAGTAATGACATAAAAAAGGGACTGACTCTGCAGGTCTGATCTCCTCTGGCAGGCTGTTCCAGAGTGTCGGAGCTCTGACTGAAAAAGCCCTGTCCCCTTTAGTTTTCAGTCAGGTCCTTGGAACAGATAAAGATCGATCAATCTCAACAAAAACTGTAGCTTATGCTGAAAGAGTTTCAGAGTTAATTTACAAAAACAACCGCAGCGACAACAGGAAAATGTATGTATCACGGAAGAGTGTATAATAATAATATAATCATAATAATCTTAATTTATATAGCAATTTTTAAAATATGGTTAAAAAGTGCTTTACAGAGGCGCTGGTGGCCTAGCAGTCTAAGCGTCCTACGTATAGAGGCTATAGTCCTCGTCGCAGAGGTCGCCGGTTCGACGCCCAGCCGGTCGACCATTTACTGCATGTCTTCCCCCGCTCTCTGCTCCCCACATTTCCTGTCTCTCTTCAGCTGTCCTGTCCAATGAAGGTGAAAAAGGCCCAAAAAATATAACTTTAAAAAGTGCTTCACAAATAATAAAGAAACTAAAAGACAAATGTAAGGAAGACAAACAAAAATGAAAAAAAAAACATTGAAAGAATAAAAACAACAAAAGATAAAAGTTAAAAAAAATAAAAAAATATAAAATTATAGAACAAAATATTAAAATCCTGCCAGTGTTACTGCCTGAAAAATAATAAAAACCTCTTGATTAAAACACACTCAGGTGACATCTCCTGTAAAAGCACATCGATAGTAATGTGTTTTTAAAAATGTGAGATTTAAAAGAGGATATAAAACACAAAGGTATCATGTTACACGTATTTTCATAAAACACACATAAGTATTCTTAATGTTTTTGTGATTCTTTACCATCTACAGCAAGCCCGCGCTCAGAAAGTAGGAACCAGTGGCAGAGCCTCAAACGTCCGTCAGACCAAGCCCGGCTCTTCTGCGTCAACCTCCAGCCGAGCAACTCCTTCCTCCTCCTCCTCCTCCACCTCTGCATCCGCCTCGCCTCACCCTTCAGCATCCTCATCCTCCGCTCCCCCTGCCCCCTTACCCACTCCTAAACTCAATTCCCTTGCAGCCACCCACAAGCTGAAGAAAGACATTCACCGCTGCCATCGGATGTCCAGGCGCCCTCTGCCCCGCACGGACCCCATGGCGAACTCCTTCTCCAACCCCGGTGGCTTCCCCTCCCGCCCCCACGTCTCTCCCTTCTCCGAAACCGTCCGCATCCTCAACCGCAGAGTCAAACCCCGGGAGGTCAAAAGGGGTCGGATTATCCTCAACTTGAAGGTGATCGATAAGGCCGGCCGGGGCGGTGGAGCTGCAGGCAGCAGGAGTAATCAAGCAGGGCGCCAAAACATCCCTTCACGCAACCGCATCATCGGGAAGAAGGGCGAAGCACCTTATAGACCTTTCCAGCCTCCTATGAAGATGCTCGGGTTCCCCATGTACGGGAAGCCATTTGGGTTGCAGTGTGGGGGTCCCATGTCCTTTCCCACCCGCCCAGGCTCCGGCTCCAGCACGGGGGCCAGGGACACCCGCTCCTCTCCCTCCCAGTACCAGACCCCTCCCTCTCCCTCCAGCTCCAGCGGCTCTGAAGGAAAATCTCCCCGCAAGGCCTCCGCTGCAAAATCTCAGGCGTCTGCAAGAGCTTCTCCTTCCACTGAAGCTCAGAAGTCCAGTACACCTTACACAGAGACTAAGACGGGCCAGAGCACCAAGCCACCTGCTCCCGCCCAATCCTCAGATGCTAACCCCGCAGCATCAGGGTCTCCGTTCCTCCCCTCCTCACCCTCTTCCTCCTTGGGAGATGAAGAAGAGGAGGGTGTCGTGGATCATTCAGATGGAGGCAGAAGGAATCCTCGCCAACTCAAGGCGAAGCACCATCCGCCCGCCGCCCCTTCTTCTGCTACCCCTGCAGACCAGAGCTCCACCCCAACCGAACCCAAGAGGGTTCCCGCTGAGGGAGACCCTGACTGGCACCCTGAAATGGCCCCGAGCTGCAAGGACGTGGTGGTCACCGACGTCACCACCAACCTCGTGACCGTCACCATAAAGGAGTTCCCTTCTCCTGCCTCTTGCCCGGCCTCGCCCTCCGCTAGCCCCGAGGAAGCCTCCTCCCCGGCCCCCAACGCCACCTCCGATGACTCCTCTCCCCCCAAGCCATAGGAGATCAGATGTCGAGGAGTCGATCGCCATTGATGATGAAGAGATATTTGACCTTGCCCCCCCCTCGCACCTTTCTCTGAGAAGGTGTGTGCATATTTGTCAAATGAGATGTAACTTAAAGCCGCCCAGCCATTGAATAATACGGAAGAGCATATTTTTTTTAAGAATTGTGTAAATTTGAAAAAGGGGGCAGCTAATACGCCCTTTATGTCACTTAAATTGCCATATGTTGTCCACTTGCACAGCACTGACTCCTTTAAAGCAGCCCTGAGTAGATGCAGTGTTTGCTTTCTTTCACCTGCTTCAGACACGCTGAGTTTGGCGCAGCAAGTCCCCAAAAAGTAGAACAGCCCCCTCTCGTGTGTCGGCTGATCGCGCTCTGTGCACGTGAAAGAAACAAACCCTGCGTCAGATTCAGACCCTGCGGTGAAGGCTGTTCTCGACAGCCTTCTGGTGTTTTGCCAATTTCCTGCCCTCTTGTCTCTTTGGAGGTCCAGCTTGTTAACGATAAATGAGGTGATGTGTTTTTGCACTTAACACAGTTGGACTCTCATATATTGCATCAATACAGCGAGGTAAATGCAATGCACTTGACTGCATCAAAAAAAAAAAACGACCTATGTTATGTAGTTCATCAATTTTTCAAGGCCTTTTTCCTCTTGCTCTCTTGAACGCACATGCATATACATACGGTATGAGTAAGTATTTATATGCACGCACAACCTTACAAGCTGCAAAAGAATATAACGACAGTAGTTTAAGTTATTGCTGTTCTTACCGTCTTTCTCTGCTTGCCTTGTTTTCTCACAAAACCCACCGCCGCTGTCTCTGACTCTGTGACGTCCTCTAAGACTCTAAACTGTCCCGCGGTGAGTTGTGAGATTTTCTGTCCATGCCAGATAACATCTCAACTTGTCAAGGTCTGGATCAGGGGTGTCAAACTCAAGTCAGTTCAGGGGCCACATAGAGCCCGAGTTGATCTGAATTGGGCCGGACCAGTAAAATCACAACATAATAACCCGATAAATAACGACGGCTCCAAATTGTTCCCTTTGTTTTAGAGCAAAAAAGTACATTCTAAAAATGTTCACATTTAATGAGCTATCTTTTTACAAAAACAGCTATTGTATTTTTCGCCATGATGAGTCTCTCATATCCCTTTTCGACCGAGGCGGTTTCAGGGACGGTTCAGAGCTAGCGCTCAATCTAGAACCATTTTTTCGTGTTTCAACTGTGCGTGAACCAGCTACTGGCCGGGAAAACCAGTTCCAGAGCGGCTCCAACTCTTTGCTGGCCAAGAACTGGAACTGCGCACGTCAGGGACGAGGGGCAGGGTTGCCGTGGTCAAAAACACAAACCAAACGTGTTTCCGCCCATTGTCCTACAGCAAAACATTTTTAAAAACTAATTGATTCCAAAGCGCAAAGCAGTGGTCGCACAACGAGACAAGCTGCCGCTGTCCGCCATCGTTGTTGTTGTGAGGGAAAGTTTGCGCTAGCGCTGCTGGGAAAAGCGCTCACGTAAATCTGATGTCATGACGTGTCTCTTCCACTTGCTTGAGCGGGTGCAAAAACAACGGGTGCTGCTCTGGTTTGCGAGTTCATCCAGCTCTGAACCAGCGCGAGCACCAACCCGAAAATACAACCCGGTCGAAAAGAGGTACTAGTGCAGCCGAGTATGATATTCTTTAAGGACTGAAAACTGCTGCGAACACAGGTTTCCCAGTCACCATACACAGTAGTGCTAGTGTTAGCAGTGTAGGAGCTCACTTATGACGCACCCACATGTATGGCACATGCATGATATGAGGCCCCTTGCGAAAATAGTGGATCCGCCGCTTAAACTTTCATGTTGATTGGATCTTGAAGTGCTCTAAAAAGTCTTATGAAATTCAACCAGATTATGCAAACTGCCAATATTCTATTTCCTCACTATGAGAAAAAAAAGTCCTGGGGCGCCATTCAGGTGCACTCCGTCAGCCGTTTGATTGTATGCGCCCCCTAGAAGACAAATTTGAAATAGCAGTTACAAATTGTGCAAAGCGCCTAGCAGCGTAATAACGCCGACGAAGTAAAAAGGCTGCCGCTCATTAATGACAATGTATACGTTCTGACATTAGATGCACTTGCATTGGTGATTAAAAAACATGTGTTATTAGAAACTCTGCAGTCTCTCTTTGTAAGAACATGATGAGCTGTGGAGAGTGTCAGAGGAGTGAAACAAGCAGGAACACAGCCTCAGCTCTTTACAAGAAGTTACACTTATTAACTGCGCTTTCAAAAACGTCACAGTTGAGCTTCATTTAATTCAACAACAGCAGCTTTATCGTTGAACACCACCAGATTCCTAAATGTTACAAATTTTTCACTTTGCGAAGTCATCCCGCGCGCCGTATGTTTGACACCCCTGGTCTAGAAGGTCCATCATATGAACACAGTTCAGGCTGAAACAAACAAATGCAGCTAAAAATAGAAGTTTGTTTGAACCCTTGAGCGGCTTGGCACGGGTTTGAAGGTTGTTCTCTTAAAAATCAAGCGTGGCTGGGGAGTTTGTCTGTTTACCTTCCTCGTGTAAACTTCTTCACACCCTGTTGTGTTCCTTTTTGAGTTTCAGATCGAGCTAATTATTTTCTTAAGTTTTAAGAGAAGCAGTTTTTGTAGCACAGGTCAGTCTTCAGCTATCCATAGGGCCCGAGACTGTGACACGAAATTGAGGACAGCGTTGTCACAAACTGTGTTAAGCATAGTGACACTTTACTCTACCAGTTCGTTTAAGGTATGTCATACACAGAAGTGAAGTTGGAGTTTTGAGGAAAGTCATTTTTTTGCAGCTACAGAAGATTGTTGAAGAAGACGTGTTTGCCTCATTACAGCGTGACCTCCAGCAGGCACTGGGTCGGTTTGTAGCCTACTATGAAGTGTTCGGTATATGGGTCAGTGACTCAAAGTCTGAGGTCGTGGTTCTCTGCAGGTTACGGCCTCAAGCCGAGGAGGTCAAGTATCTAGGGAGTTCAGGAGTGGGGGTAAAACGGATCATGAGATAAACAGACGGGCGGGTGCAGACGAGGAGGGAGCTGATCCAGAAGGCAAAATTGTACAAGTTTCAGCAGTCAATGTTTCCGCCCTCATTCATGGTCGCAGGCTTTGACTAGTAAGGAGAAAATGGGATCACAGATACAAGCGACAAATTGAGTTTCCTCTCAGCCCTCTGGGTCTGGGGGGGAAGAACTCTAAAAGGAGTCTCGAGTGAAGCCGCTGCTCCTTTTGCATTGAAAGGGGGGCCAGCTGAGGTAACTTGTGCATTTAATGGACATTATCTTTGAAAGTGTCTCGGGCATGTCCCACTGAGAGGAGACCTTGAGACGACCCGAAGCCGCTCCAGGGATTGTAAATCTTATTTGGCTTGGAAAGACCGGGGGATTTTCCGGGAGGAGCTGGAAATCATTGCATGGGAGCGGACATGAGGGCTGATGATAAGCAGAAGAAAACTAAGGAAAGAAGACCTTTTCCTCAAAGTCTCATTCTTGTCCCCACTTCAGCTGCTCTCTGAGCTTCACATCATGAGTGGTAGTGAATTCTAATGAAGCCTCTATCTGAAGGAAAGGTGTGACTGCTTTCAGTAGCTCTGCAGATGATTTTGTAGCAGTTGGTGAGTGACAGCAGACATTCTTCCGCCTCTGCTCTCAGCTTTTGTGAAAGTGTTTATCCTGCTGGAAAACAAACTCTGCAGATATAACACCTTATTGTGAGGCCTGCCTAAATGTACGATAGTCCACCATTCAAGCTGCTGCCAGTTGTCTCCTCCTCCCCTTTAGTGATAACATACAGATCTGCCTTTTTCTGATGGTCAGCCAATGTCTGTAGCAGTGCTGCTCGCAGCATGACACTGTGTCCTGTTTCTTTGATCTTTGTTGCAAGTTCCCATCGAGCCAACTCACTGCAACAAAATAGAGAGGTGTTTTTTAAAAGTTGAGGCTAATTCAGTTCCACTTTAACCCTCTTTGCATCAAGTTTTAGCCAGGCCATGAAGTCACAAAGAGAGAACCGTCCCTGTCCACCCAAGTCTTACGGACAAATTCCACCAGATCTGTGTCCGATCCACCTGCGATCCATCACAGCACCGGATCTGATAGGTTTCGATTCTAGTCAATGTGTTAACTTCCACTGGATCCACTCCATTGCGTTCGGGCTGCGTCTCTGATCCGGCAGGTCGGAACGCAACGGATCAGATACGCAAGACTACGCATGACGCATCAATCTAAACAGAGCAGATGGAGCGGGACAGGAAGTCAGGCACCAAAACAAAATTAAAACATCTGGTTTATTTTCAGAATAAAACACTCTGTGTTATCACCAGATCATATTTCACTTAACTACAACAACAAACCGTCATGATGAGCGGAGCCAGGCCTGGAGTCAACAGGTCAGAGGTTTTCAGAGGACCAGAAAGACAACATGGATGAGGAGAGGAGGAGGAGAATCCCTGATTCAGTGATTACCACGGAAAAACCTAGGTCACATGTCTCCGGCTGTCCGGCGGTCCTGCTCTGTGCTGCGTTCCCAAAACGCAACCATTGGGTGTTGACGGACGAGAGAGCATGGAGCCGGACTGCAGCAGATTGGAGACGGACTGGACACAGCTCTGGTGGAAGTCCCGTGTCAGTATGTGAGGCGATGTCCTGCTTTGACCTCGCTGTTTCAAGTCACTCTTCAGCACATGCAATTCACTCCCGATTAGACCTTAGGATTCCTCTTTAAAGCCATTTCTGTATATGAATGCAGATTCTGTGGCCTTGGTTGTTTTTGATCTCTAAAAAGCAGCCCTGGAACAAGAACCCAACAGCTATCCAATGATAATGAAGCTCTTTAGTCACCTCAGATGACAGATGAGAGCATAAACTGATTGTTGAAGTAGGCTCTGAACTCCTTTCTTGCCTCTTGAGTTGCTCTGAAAAGTAAAAATCAAAGGAGAACAGAAGAGGAAGTCTTGGCCTGGATTTCTTTCCTCAGTGAGCCGGTGTCTGATTGCAACACCAGAAGCCTCGAGTAAATTGCCCTCAAGACGTGGAGAGCCAGCGGGTTGGAAGTCGGAAACTAAACTGTAATAAAAATCCTCTCTTGCTGCTGGTTTCAGTCTCAGACTGCCTCCAGACAGATTATATATTATCTGTTCCTGGTTGATATATCTCCTGTTTACTTCTCCAGACACGTTATAAGGTTACCATCAATAAGAAGTGTCTTTTGTTACAGTGTTGTTTCCTGCTTTGCTGCTTTTACGTCTCACCTTGGCAAAAGAAACCTTTAAGTTTGTGCTTCTGACTGGACAGTGAAGGATGTTGGCACCGTTTTTTTCCTCTGTTTAAAAGTATAAGAGTCTTTCAGAGTCATCGTGTTGCAGTCAGAAAGCGTGTTGAGCAATCTGATGGTTAGATTAAACTCAGTCTCATGAAGTGCGGACGTGTTCTGGACTCTGAACAGCTGCTGAGCGTCTTCACTGTCGGATGTTTATAATCGCCTAAAAGCTTCAAAGTGTTCGAATATTTCAGCCTTCATGTGCGTCTGAAGGACTTCGAAGAAACGTAGCCCTTTATACACAAACTCTAAACCTTACCCTGGTGCTGCCCGCTCCGTGTACACCTCTCCACTCTTTGGTTCTCTCTCCCATATGCACCTGTGTGTTACAGTATTTAAGAATCTTCCGCATGTGTTGCCTTATAGCTGCTCCACTCCGCTCTGCTCCACCCCGGCTGCACTCAAGGCGACCTTGACCTCGTCTTGCTCAGCTTCAACAAGAAATCAAACCTTCCTCACTTGCCGTGACTGCAATGGTTAAAGAAGAAACACGACGTTGTTGATACTAACAGTAGTATCCTGGTTGGGCTTGTGATGTCCCATTTTCCACAGCTGTCTCTGTCATTCTTCTCACAGATGAGGGAGATGTCGCCTCCTCTCCTCTCCTCTCCTGTCCTGTCCTGTCCTGTCCTGTACTGGATGGTTCTTCTAGTTGTTGTCAATACTGTTTCAATACTCTCATAGGTTACTCATGGAAAGATTTATTCCAAAGTGACGCATCCATTAAAGGAAAGAAAGTGACCATTCAAATGTAAAGTCCTGGGCCGATATGCACGTCCAGCCATTACACAAACGCGACCATTTGTCTTATAGCCCTTTTCCACCGGCCTGTCTTGGTCCTACTCTACTTGGTTTATGTTGCGTTTCCACGGGCGCGGTACCTCGTGTCAGATACCAGTTTTCGGTACCTGCTCTGCTCTGGTTCCAAGCGAGCTGAGCCGATACTAAAAGGTGACGTTGACAGACTGCCGGCCACTGATTGGTCAGAGAATGTTGTCACCAAAGAGTCGTGAGCGCGACGCCCAACACAACGCAGTTTCAAGCAGCTGTGTTATGACGACCCCGCCCACCGTGAGTCAGTACTCGGGCTGGTGGAAAAGGTAGCCAAACCGAGTCGAGTCGAGTAGGGCTGCAACTGTGTAGTGGAAAAGGGCCATTAACGTACGATCATGGAACGGCCCATTTGGCCACAGCGTTAGCCGCATGCACGACTGCAAATAATTGGCCAATTAATGAATTGCACCATGAAAGCAAGGCTGGTGCAAAACGTCATATGTCCGGGGAACCTCCTGGAAAACCCCTGTCCAACAAATTTGAATTGTGCATGCCTACTATGCATAAACAACAATAAACATGGCGAGCGGTGACCGATGTGACTGAGAGAAGATCAAGAAAAAACGATTTTCAGAACATAGAATGAACAAACAGCTGTTGTCAGCAAGTCAATCGTCAAAGATCACAAATAAGGAGAAAGGGAAAGTTTGGCTTAAGATCTTAAACCGCCTAACAGGTGAGGTAATCCTGCTGTTAGCACCTGTAACTGTGGGGTCTACCGCCATTGAATGTAATGCTTTGTTGGGGCGTTAACCTGGCTCATGCATACCGCTAATCAACTTTCTTTTCACCATTTGACATAGTGTGGTCTAGACCTCCTATGTTTGTAAAAGCGTCCTGAGATAACGTTTGTTGTGATTTGGTGCTAAACAAATAAAGATTGATTGATTGATTGATTGATTGATTGATTGATTGATTGATTAGTACAAAGGGCCCCTTTTCATTGCTAATGACTGGACGTGCATACGGGCCCCGAACAAGACCGGATTCTTTATATTTTCTAAATCCTCCTGAATGGATGAAAAGTGTTGGAATAGGTTTTTCCATCTCCTGTATCTTTAATATTTAAGTGGTGGATAGCAGTGACTCTTGCAGTTGGTAGATGTGTGAGGTATTAGGCTGTTAGGCAGCGTGTCCAACAGTTGATAGCAATGTTTTTCTCTTTGGTTCTCATATGGGGTAGCACAACTCAACTTAGTGGCCTATCTTTCAACCAAATAGGGCTCTTGATTTTATTATTTGACTTTTTAAAACCTTATTTTTTTTGGATTGTTTGACATTTGATATGTAATATAATTTGAAGTGCTGGATTTATTTGGCACTAAGGAAAAAACAGAAGGATCCTCATTTCAGTGTTTTGAAAAAGATGCTTCATGAATTGAGAATTGTGCTTTTTAAGGCTTCTGTTCCTTTGTACTGTACTTTAATACTTTTTTTTTAAATATGCATAATGATGTTGATATGATGCTGTCATTTGAACGCCATTTTTAAGAAGTCCATAATGGGTTTGATTAAAAGGCAAACTGATTTTAATGTGTCAAGACTGCAGTTAGCTCTGCTTTCATGCTAATATGAATTATGTACATTGTATTGATGGTCATGACGAGGAGTCGGAGGATAATAATGATGATGTTGTAATGTATCTGAACTTCTGAAGCATGTTTTGCAAACCCTTATTGTACAGATTATGTATTCAGTGTCATGTTACCTGTTACTGTTGTTGCTTTCTGTGTGTTTCTTGTACAAGGCTTTTAATTAAAAGCTCCAAAAGCATTCAGACTTTTTCACTCGTCTCATTAATTCAATATATATATATATATATATATATATATATATATATATATTTGGGTATTTTGCACCTTTATTAGAGAGAAGAGGGCAGTAGATAGAGCTGGAAACTGAGAGAGAATGGTGAAATGACATGTGGGAAAAGGGGCTGCAGGCTGAAATCAAGAGCAGGCCAACCTCTGCAATGGCGCACAATTTAACCATGAGGCCAAATCCGCACCATAGTCATCTCATTTTTAAATGTGTATCTTCAACTTCTCTCTAAGCCACTGTTACCGTTTTCTTCAAGCACCTTTAAGTGCGTCGGACTGCAGGAGGAGCTGATGTACCCGGTGTAAATCCAGGCATGCACAGAAACTATGTTTCTGAATCTGCCTACTATACAGTCCCTCCAGGAAGTTGCGATTTCGCGATCGCAACTATCAACGCAAATTCAACCAATCAGCGCGATTTTTTCGCGGCCCTGCAATTTTTTACAATCTCCGCAACTTTCCTGCAAATTTGACCAATTACCTCAATCTCAGCCCCTGCACGACATCGGTTTTGTCATCAATTTGACTTCCTTGGAACATAAACGTAAGCACTTTTCAGCAACAAAACACGAACGGGTGAAAAGAGAGGACAGCAGGCAGGACAAGTGACCATGACAACGTTGTTATTTATAGATTGAGGGGCTCAGTGTTAGCTTGGTCTCTACCTGCAGCAGGTGTGCTTTATGAACCAGCTCTCCCTCCTCCATGCATCTGTCTCTTCTTCATTGATGATTTTTACCCCCCGGTGTGCGTTAGTGACAAAGACACAACCGGGGGACGTCTGTTTACTATTTGATGTTTGACGTTGTTGCCGTGGTTACCGTAAAAAGCTCTGCATCTACAGCTTGATTTAATCCAGTTTGGTGAAACATCAGACACATTCAGTAAGTTTTGATCAACTCCTTGTCATCAAAGATGCAGATTCATTTCAGAGTGCCGTGAACTGACTGTGCATCAGTCGCAGCGAGGTGCATTCAGGGACCGTCATAAATGTGCAATATAGTCCTTTCATGGCATTTTTTTGTGAATCAAGAGAATCAAAATATAGTCAGTGGCCACATCAAGAATGATTTCTAAAAACAACTATAATTTAGTGTATTTACTTGCCCCTGAGATGTTATTAGGGGAAAAAAGCAAAAAAAAAATTGCAACTTTCACCGCAATTTTTTCAAAAAGCTGTCGCAAATTCAGGCTTTTTGGGCCGCAACAATCACAAAAAAATCCTGCGAAATCCTGGAGGGACTGACTATACTAGCAGTACGTACTGATTTGACCAAAATTCAGTATTTAGCATATAGTAGGTGAAAAAGAGCAAAATCTGCAGTATGCCAAAACTACCCGGATGTCGTACTGATTCAGGAACATTTCTCCATTGGACCAGTCTCCCTCATGTACTGTTTCCCACAATGCAAAGCTCTAACGTTACGCTTTTTCTTTTATAGCTATATGAGGGGGGGAATTCTTAATTTCCATATGAACCACTTCTTAACTTTTTAAATCATAAGTGATGCTAAAGAAGCAGTTTTGCTATCAGCTTGGCCGCTGTTTACTTCCACTTCCCCAAATCAGAAATCCAACAGAACAGTCACACTACATGCTACCTTCAAACGCAGTTTGCTGTACGTAATGCATACTACATTTATAGGTAGTATGTAGGAGGTGGTTTCAAAAACAGCCAAATACTCCTCCAGGCTGGGAATCGAACCAATTCTTGATGTGAAACAACACAATGACCAAACTGCCACCATGCTGCCCTGCACCATTAAGAGTTTCAATGACAGACACACAGATAGGTAGGGAGGAAGGCAGGTAGGTACTTCATTCATCCCCAGGGGAAAAATTCAGGTATATTCCATCACTATATACATATACAGTAAATTGAAATAGATGATAGTTTATAACAATAGTTTTTTTAGTTTTGAATAGCTGCAGGATACATGAGCTGAAGCAAACAGTTTAACCTCCTTATTGAGATGTGTTTTCCTGGACGAGAAGTGTCTCAGTTAAACCATCCTTGACTAGAGATAAACTTACATTGCATAGGTCTGAGACTATTTATTAGACATTTGTTTTTGGAACTGTTGCATATGCTTTAAAGGTGACATATCACGCTTTTTTCATCAAAATATATATGTCTAAGAGGTCCCCAAAACATGTCTTTAAAGTTTATGCTCAAAAAACCCACTTTGAAATCAGATTTTGGCATGCCTGAAAAGCCCTCTTCTTCAGTCCTCCTCAGAACACTCTGTTTTCCCTTTGACCACGCCCCCTCAGGAAGTGGATGTGCATCGGCTGTCCAGCACGTTGATCTAATGTTTACATGTTGGCTGAATATACACGGCTGCTCAGAGATCACGTCACTTCAACCCTCTGAATCTGATCCAGAATCTGATCCTGACGGAGAGGCGCCTGTAGCAGGACCTTTCTGAACGATTGGTCACAGATTTAGTGTTTCTTGTTTTATTTATCAGTATGTCGACGTGTGTCTTGGTACACAGCTACGAACATGTAGCTATGTGGCTATGCTAACTAGCGCTAGCACTTATCCATGATAAATAAAAATCATCCACTAGATCTTCAAATCTGCAGACTTGGGGTGTAAAACCGACCTCTACCAGAAAGGCAGCAGGACCTTTCTGAAGGATTGGTCACAGATTCTGTGTTTCTTGTTGTTTTATTTGTCAGTATGTCGACGTGTGTCTTGGTACACAGCTACAGCTACAGCTATGAACATGTAGCTATGTGGCTATGCTAACTAGCGCTAGCACTTATCCATGGTAAATAAAAATCATCCACTAGATGTTCAAATCTGCAGACGTGGGGAGTAAAACCGACCTTTGTGTTTATTAAGACAGCCTACAACTAGCATGCCTCCCTCCTAAGCTCCTTGTTAGCACACATGTGTGCAGGTAATGAAAAACGGAGGAGGGATTCAGTATTATTTTATACAGTCTATGGGCTGAACAAGCTCCGAGCTCTGACTCCGTGACAGACCGGATATTGTTGTTACGTAACAAAAACACGGAAGTCTGAAACGGCTCGTTTCACACACATTTACAGAAAGGTGTAGAAATCAAAACAGGGGCAGAATGGATTTTTTTCATTCTCGGGGGGTTTGTAGACATGCCATGGACACATATTTCAGGTAGAGAACCATTAAAAAGTCCATTTTGCATGATATGTCACCTTTAACATTGAACCAAAAAAATAGACCAAAACATGACAATGAGAGATGTAAAGGGCCAAAAATAGCAGACACTTCAACCTAAGTAACTTGCACCTGGAATTTCCCCTTTTGTTCCTTACTACTATACACACCTCTAATACACACGGTTATTTGATCTGTTGGTGTATAAAAATGTTGACTGCAACTTTAATGTCTGTAGACATAACACAGTGAGTAGTGAAGGGTTTTGTAAAAACTTTGAAAACAAGACTGATTCCCTGTTCAGTCAAAACCACCTACACCTGCACCACTACACTGACTTACACACCCAACTAAGCCGCTCCCCCAACATTGGAAAAGACTGCCTCCGGATTTGTGTCTCCTGTTTCCCTCCAAAACACACCAGGAAGAAGAAAGGTGAGTTTGCTCAGTTGATCTGTGAGTAATGTAAGTTAGTTCAAGCTCATTTGAAATGAATGAGTTATCTTTACGTTTAAGATCTGATATAACTCAATTATCATAGTTTTACATTGACCCAGAACACTGTCTAACTATAACTAAGAGACCGCAATCAGTTATTGAGAAGCCTGTGTTTGAATGTGGATAGCATCAGATATTTCATGAATAAATCCTGGTTAAAGAAGGAAGACTTCTTCACTCCATGAAACAAAGACTCTCAGATTTACAGGGATTAAAAGCTGACTTTAAATTCAGGAATGACCCTCTAAAGGCTTTTAGGATTCATAGATTTCCTCTGCTGCCTTCCTATGAGAAACTCATTCTGCAGTTCCAAGTTGTACCACAGAGAGGTGCTGTTGAGCCACCTCTGTGTGTTTATTGCACTGGAGCACAGAGAGACCTGTGTGTTTTCAGATGGATTGTAAAGGCTGGGGTGATATTAAGGTCATCATACCCTGGTATTCATCTCTGAAGCTTTGAAGCTGCATGCAATAAATACATACATCTAGTTCAAACTGCTTTCTTCTCCTCCAAAGACGGTGTTTTATTTAAATCTCCCTCTGTTCACTCTGCTGTAATGGAAGTTAAAGGAGAGAGTTGACACAGAGAGGTGATACTGAGGGCCTCTGTCAGTGTTTCTCTTCTCTTTATCTTTCTGGCAGGTTACCACTGAGCTTATGAGCCAGATGGAGCTGAAATACTCACAGTGGTTCGATGCGAGTGGCCCACATCTGTGCGTGTTTGTGCATGAAACATCAGCCACCTCTGGAGATTAATCCACAATCTGGGCTACTGGTCTCTGCAGGGAAGCCTGAATGGAGTTGAGCCTCTGCATGTCTGTGGTGAATATTTTAAGCTTTGTATCTGAATATTTTCATGTGCTTTTTAGTTCCCCTAGAGCCTGACTTTAAGACCAGAAACAAGCATGCTCACTTCATAACCTTTAATATCGTTTTACACAATAAAATCTGCTCTAAATCACCTCTGACTCCCACTCCCACATAAAATCTTGTTTTTTAATTTCTTGCAGAATCCAGCCAAAGGTCTCACTGCCAAACTTAACCTCCCCACTGAGCACAATATTCTGATTCGTGTGTCATTAACGCTTGTTTTTGTTAGTATGAGCTGTGGAAAATTGGATTAGGCAGAAAATCAAGCAGTATAAACATCAGATATCTTAAATACGGATCATAACACAACAGGTAGCAGCTTTTTATGACTTCACAAGAAGTTAGTGGTTGTTTAACTTTGTTAAGCCTGAACCATCAAATAATTGTCATAAAATTCTAATTCTTTGAACATGGAGTGTTTATTGGACCTTCTGACTAATAAAAAACACATTTGATACATCAGGCATTTTGGTGCAATATTTTAGCTCAAAGTTTCTTCTTTTTTAAACAAACTAAAACGTATAAAAACAGAATTTCCAGCCTATCAAAATTTGAGTTTCCTTCAAATTTTCCCAAAGTAATTCCAAACCTAGAAATGATTTCTTTTCCATATTGCACGACAATGTCATACATATTTTGTAGCAAAAAAAACTAATTTATTGTATATTTATTCTCTGAATTGTTAAATTTTCAGTGGAAATCAATGAGCAAATGATAATTATTTACTAGGGAGCCATGGCATTCAACTAGTCATCAATCATCATGATACAGCAGGTTTCATATATAAAAATACAACATACAGTACGTTATAAATATCTCAATTTCAACTCTATATATACCTGAATTATGTCATTCAACATGTTCTTAACAATAAAAAGACTGTACGTTCCTTTCTGGAATGCATCATGTTTGAAATTTAATACAATTATGATTGACAGATCTACAAATAAATTGCCTTATAAACTCTGAAGGAAAGGATCTTTAAATTTCTCTGTGGCTACAAATGTCCAACCCCAAGCAGCAACATCTGGCCAATGAGAAATGAAGACTTGGTGCAAGTGCAAAAAAACTGCAGTTCCTTAAGTGTCCACTTGAGGCTGGCTCCAAAAGTCCTGGAAGCCACATCTAGTGTTGTAGTACTCAAGACCAGTCTTGGTCTCGAGGCCGCTGTTTC
>NW_023260127.1:0-17182 GCF_009762535.1 Notolabrus celidotus
CTGGAGTCCCCTGAGCTCCCTTGTCTCGTAGGTTCCTCTGGATCTCTGCTGTAGATTCCCTTTTTCCTTCTTTTATTTCCTTCCCTTTCTTCTATCATCCTTCCCTCCCTCCTTCTTCTTCCTTCCCTTCCTTCATTCTTCCTCCTTTTTCATTCCTTCATTCCTTCCCGCCATCCTTCTTTCTTCCTTCCTTCTATTCTTCTTTCTTTCATTAATTCCTTCTTTCTTTTCTTCTTTTTTCCTTTATTTCTTTCTTTGTTCTTCCATGTTTCTTCCTCCTTTATGTCTCCTTTTCTCATCCCGTCCTTCAACTTCTGTCATTCCTTCCCATTTCTTCTCCTCTTTTTCTTCTTATGGTCTCCACTCTCTTCTCTCTTTTCTTAGACCTTTCTGGGAGTCCCTGAGCTCCATTGTCTCGTAGGTTCCTCTGGATCTCTGCCGAAGATTCCTTGTTCCTTTCTTTTTTCCTCCTTTCTTTTTTTCCTTTCTTTCTATCTATTCCTTACTCCCTCCCTACCTCACTCCCTTCCCTCCCTCCCTCCTTCTTTATTCTTTCTTTCCTTCCCTCCATCCTTCTTTCTACCTTCCTTCTTTCATTCCTTCCTTTCATTTCTTCATTCCTTCCCTCCATCCTTCTTTCCTTCCTTTCATTCCTTCATTCCTTCCCTCCATCCTTCTTTCTTTCCTTATTTCATTCCTTCCTTCTTTTCTTCTTTCTTTATTTCCTTCTTTCTTTCCTTCATTCATTCCTTCCTTCTATTCTTCTTTTTTCCTTTCTTTCTTTGTTCTTTCCATGTTTCTTCCTCCTTTATGTCTCCTTTCCTTCTGTCATTCCTTCACCATTTATTCTCCTCTTTTTTCTTTCTTCTGGTCTCCCTCTCTTCTCTCTTTTCTTAGACCTTTCTGGAGTCCCTGAGCTCCCTTGTCTCGTAGGTTCCTCTGGATCTCTGCTGTAGATTCCTTTTTCCTTTTTTCTTTTTTTCCTTCCTTTCTTTCTATCATTCCTTCCCTCCATCCTTCTTTCTTCCCTTCCTTCCTTCCTTTCATTCCTTCATTCCTTCCCGCCATCCTTCTTTCTTCCTTCCTTCTATTCTTCTTTCTTTCATTAATTCCTTCTTTCTTTTCTTCTTTTTTCCTTTCTTTCTTTCTTTGTTCTTTCCATGTTTCTTCCTCCTTTATGTCTCCTTTTCTCATCCTGTCCTTTCCTTCTGTCATTCCTTCCCCATTTATTCTCCTCTTTTTCTTTCTTCTGGTCTCCCTCTCTTCTCTCTTTTCATAGACCTTTCTGAGTCCCTGAGCTCCCTTGTCTCGTAGGTTCCTCTGGATCTCTGCCGAAGATTCCTTTTTCCTTTCTTTTTTTCCTTCCTTTCTTTTTTCCTTTCTTTCTATCATTCCTTCCCTCCCTCCCTCCCTCCCTCCTTCTTTCTTTATTCTTTCTTTCATTCCCTCCATCCTTCTTTCTACCTTCCTTCTTTCTTTCCTTATTTCATTCCTTCATTCCTTCCTTCTATTCTTCTTTTATCCTTTCTTTCTTTCTTTGTTCTTTCCATGTTTCTTCCTCCTTTATGTCTCCTTTCCTTCTGTCATTCTTTCACCATTTATTCTCCTCTTTTTCTTTCTTCTGGTCTCCCTCTCTTCTCTCTTTTCATAGACCTTTCTGGAGTCCCTGAGCTCCCTTGTCTCGTAGGTTCCTCTGGATCTCTGCTGCTGTGGACGTGCCAGACTCCAGCTGCTACAACTACTACTATCCGTCTCCCCACTATCATCCCTCTCTCTCTTCATCTCCCTCTCTATCCCTCTCTCCAACACGGTCTCAGCAGATGTGTGTCTAACATGAGTCTGGTCCTGCTGGAGGTTTCTGCCTGTTAAAGGAAGTTTGTCCTTGCCACTGTAACTTGCTAAATGCTGCAAAGTGCTCTGCTCATGGTGGATTAAGATGAGATCAGACTGAGTCCTGTCTGGAAGAGGGGACTGGATCTGATCCAGTCTTGATGTTGGGTCTAGACCTGCTCTGTTTGGAAAGAGGAATCCCTCTCCTTGTTTCGACAGAGAGCTAAACTGCCTCATCAGTTCTCCCTGATCCTGGATGATGTGCTGAAACACAGTCTTGTAATCCTCTCCTTACAGCAGTTAGTTTTTCATCACTCCTCCGGCGGTCCGTCCGTTTGTCTGCGTATCAACGTATCAGTGTGTCAGGAGCTCGGCCCGCTCTGTCCCTGGATCTATCAGCAACCTGGCTCATAAGACTCCTCTCAGGACTCAACGTACGGCTCAATTAGGACCTGACAGGGGCAGGTGTCAGGTGGTCATTCAGTGTGTCTGTGTGTGTGTGTGTGTGTGTGTGTGTGTGTGTGTGTGTGTGTGTGTGTGTGTGTGTGTGTCTGCCAAGCCCAGGAGGGATCTCTTTCAGCACAAATAGGTCAGTGTCTCCCTCTTTCTACACACAAACACACACTTTCTCCTCACAGACTGATATTAACAACCACACGCACACACACTCTAACACACACACACATGGTGATTAGTGAGCACTATTGACTCTGAGCTGTTATTACGGCCTAATGAATCCACCATAAAAATGTGGGACTGCAGCCAGCTGCCTGTCTGAACCAGCAGAGGGGAATGAAACCTGTCATTATCATGAGTCTCATTATGGAGTCACAGTTTATTAAATATCTGAACGGCAGCAACACAAGCCTCACACTGACTGACTTTACAAGCAGCTCAAACATTCACACACAGAAAGAGAGAGAAATGAGCTCTTCAGACCTGAACTGTAAACATGTTTATTTCTGCTGTGAAGATCGGCTCTTTGAATGGGTGTGTATGTGGTTTCTGGTGTTTCTGCATCCAGCCTCTAGTGGACGCTCGAGGAACTGCAGCTCTTAGCACTTCTGCATGGGATTCATATTTTAAGGTTGCTATTCGGTTGTATCCAACACAATACATACATTTCCCCTTCTCCCACTCAGCCCTGTGAGTAACAGGCTGACATCGATCACAGAGCGACAGGTGAATGAGAACAGTCTCCTGTTTTTATTCTACTGTTTGGACAAACAGACGGACGTCCCCTCTGTCCCCTCTGTCCCCTCTGTCCGCTCTGACTGCAGCAATCCATCACACTGAGCGGTCAGGCTGGTGTCCCTCTGCGTACACATCACTCACTCTGCAGCTCAGCCTTCAGTCAACACAGCAGACAGGCAGGCTTATTACACACTGTGTGTGATACGCTGTAATTAAAGGGTGATGATATGAAGAGGATGATACTCATAAAGTGGGTCCTGAATAAATATTGAATACTGAAATCAGTTCACTTTAATTGTTCTCCTTTATTTTAAACCCCTGAAGTTTTCAGCTGGCTGTACTCCTGTAGTCTCTCAGTAACAAAGTTCCATTACCTGGAGGTGAACCGTCTCATTATACTGACAGACTGAGGATCCAGTCTGTGTAGACGATGCTCTAAGGCTTTATTCTGCTCGTTGATTCTGTCATTTTCTAGTTTAACATGGTTGTCATTGTTGTTGTTTATTTGTTCTTGTGATAGTTGTTGGTTTTTGTTTTTGCTGTTGGTTGTTGTTATTTTTAAAGGTTGTTGAGTTGTAGGCTTGATATAAGACGGTTTAAGTCATTTCTGTTTGCTTGTTGTTGGTTCATGCTGTTGTTTTAGAACTGTTGTTGTTTTTGTGGGTGTTGTGGCTCATTGTTGTTGTGTTTACAGTCATTGCGTTGTGGTTTTAGTCAGATGGTTTCTGTGGTTTTTAGATGATTCTGTTTTTTGTGTTTTTGTAATTTATTTTTTAATTAGATTTTTCAAAAATGCAAGTACACACAGACATAAGACAAAACAATAACAGGCATAGGAAAGAAAAGATACAATATATTAGGAGACACCACAACACTGGACATGACACTTTGGGGGGGGTACATGATAATTCATAACCAATTCATGATAGGTGAGTTCAGGTACACAACAAAACCTCTAGGAGGCTGAATAGCTGATATAACAGCAGCAGGTACAGAAGAGTCTCCTTGCAGAGGACCATGAACACAGATAAATACAGTACAAAGCTCTTAACCCAGACCTCTCCTGACAATGTCCCAGAGCCCACTCAGACCTCAGACCCAGAGCCCACTCACACCTTGTTCACAACCCAACCCGAGCACTGAGGTCAACAAACCAGCTGCTCCTGGATGTGCCTAAAAGTCGCCTAAAAACCCGGGGAGACCGAGCCTTTGCAGCAGCGGCCCCCCAAAGCTCTGGAATGGCTTGCCACTCCAATTAAGATCGGCCCCCCAACTGTTGAATGTTTTACATCTTTGTTGAAGACACATCTCTTCTCTTTGGCCTTCTCCTCGTGAAGAGGACAGTTATATCCTGTTATGTTGTTGTTTATTGTTGTCTTCATGTAATTTTTACTTTTTACCTTGTAAAGCACTTTGGCCGACACTGGTTGTTTTTAAATGTGTTGTATAAATAAAGTTGACTTGACTTGACTTAACTCAGTCAAAGTCTTTAAGGACACCAGCAGCTCTCTCCATATTTAGCAGGTCAAGGTAATCCTCCAGCCATGAGTCCTTCATGAAGCATGCTGGCTTTCGCTCCTTCCAATTAAGAAGAATCAGTCTTTTAACAGAAAGGCTCCTGAGGGCCCACAGGCGTGTGACAGCAGGGCTATTGTTAGCCTGGGGGCTTATAAGCCCAAAATGCAAACAGAAGGGGAGAAGGGAAGAACAGTATGCACAATTCCTGTCATGACGGCATGCACTTCTGATCACTGTTTTTCTGTGTTTGAGGTCAGTTGTTTATTTTTGTGCTTGTTGTTTTTTTGTGTGCTTGTTGTTGTTTTGTGTGGTGGTTGTTGGTTTGTTGTTTTTTGTTGCTGTAGTCAGTTTTTGAGGGTTTGGTGGTTGATGTTTTTATTGATATCGTCATTGTTGATATGCGTGGATTTTCCTGTTCTTTGTGGTTGAAGTAGGTTTTTGTTTTTTTTGTTGCTGCTGTCAGTTTCTAATGTTTTTTTTGGTTGTTGTTTTTATTGTGGTTATTGGTGGCACTTTGTTGTTATTTGACTTGTTCTGGTTGTTCTGCATGGATTTTCCTGTTTTCTGTGGTTGAAGTAGGCTTGATGTTTTTTGTTGCTGTTGTCAGTTTTTATGTTTGTTGTCTTGTGTTTTCTGTCCTGTGATTGTTTTCAGTTGTTGTAGTCAGTTTTTATGTTTGTTGTCTTGTGTTTTCTGTCCTGTGATTGTTTTCAGTTGTTGTAGTCAGTTTTTATGTTTGTTGTCTTGTGTTTTCTGTCCTGTGATTGTTTTCAGTTGTTGTAGTCAGTTTTTATGTTTGTTGTCTTGTGTTTTCTGTCCTGTGATTGTTTTCAGTTGTTGTAGTCAGTTTTTGAAGGTTTGTTGTCTTGTGTTTTCTGTCCTGTGATTGTTTTCAGTTGTTGTAGTCAGTTTTTGAAGGTTTGTTGTCTTGTGTTTTCTGTCCTGTGATTGTTTTCACTTGTTGTAGTCAGTTTTTGATGGTTTGTTGGTTGTTGTTTTTATTGTGGTTGTTGGTGGTAGCGGTTGTTTGTTGTTAATTGACTTGTTGTGGTTGTTATGCTTGGATTTTCCTGTTTTCTGTGGTTAAAATAGGTTTGATGTTTTTTGTTGTTGCTGTAGTCAGTTTTTTTGGTTGTTGTTCTTTTTGTGTGTTTTTGGTTTTTGTGGTTGTTTTCGGTTGTTCTAGTCCAGGAGTGTCAAACATGTGGCCCGTGGGCCAAAACCGGCCTGCCAGAGGTTCCAATCCGGCCCGGTGGGATGACTTTGCAAAGTGAAAAAATGACAGAGAAGACATTAACAGCAACTTTTCAATAAAAGTAACTACTATTTCAAATTTGTCCTCTAGGGGTCGCATAAAATCATAGTGCTGATGGAGCACACCTGAACAGCTCTTTTTTTCCAGGACTTTTTTTCTCAAAGTGAGAAAATAGATTGCTTGCTGTTTGCATAATCCGGTTGAGATTCATGCAGACTTTTAGAGCACTATAAGATGATCCACTAACTACTAACACTAGCACTACACGCCTGCACACATGTTCATTAGGCAAACTGTTCCTGCTGGAGCTGGGGGACCCTCAATAATCAACTTTACCTTCTTCATTATTATAATCTCTCTGTTCTTTTGCAGTGAACATTACACTCTGTGTCAGGTGAATGGGTAACCTGTGTGTTTGGTGTGTTCGCAGCAGGCTTCAGGGCTTAAAGAGTCAAATATTAGGCCCACTGTGAGACTCATCATGGCAAAAAAATACAACAGCTGTTTTTGTAGAAAGAGAGTTCATTAAATGTGAACATTTTCAGAATGTACTAAAGCAAAGGGAAACATTTAGAGTTGTCGTTATTTATAGGTTACTATGTTAGGATTTTCCTGGTCTGGCCCACTTCAGATCAACCTGGGCTGTATGTGGCTCCTGAACTGAAATGAGTTTGACACCCCTGTTCTAGTCAGTTGTGATGGTTTTGTGGTTGCTGGTAGCTGTTTGTATTTTAGTTGTCAAAGTGATGACAGTTTGTTGTTTTTCTGGAGGCTGTATTTGTCATTTTACTACATTTTGTTGTCACACAGTTTGTTTTTGGTGTCGTTGTTCTGTTGTGTTTGTGTTTCTGCTGTCACCATGGTTTGATCTTGCTTGTTGTTGTTTTCATCGTGCCTTCAGTGTTTTCTTCTTTCCCTTTAGTTGCGTGAGCGTAAGCTGTTTAGTCAATCACATGGTCCAGACAGAAGTGTGATGACATCACCCAAAGAGTCTAAATATATCCTTCTTCATGTTCTGAATCACTCTCTGGACTTTCTGCAGAAAATGAGACTGACTCACCGAGCAACCGAGGACGTGAGAGGAGGAAACCCCAAACAAACACTGAGCTGACACACTGACGAGTGTGTGCAACACCTCGTCTAGACGCTTTACATCTCTGCGGTGATCAGAAGGGGCTTTTAGAATAACGAGGCCAGGTGTGTGTAAGTGTGTAAGTGTGTGTGTGCTCAGTTTGTCATTGTAAATCCTGGGTGATAAACTTTGTGTCAGAGCAGGAAGCAGAAGAAGAGAAGAGGACAGACTGCAGTGTAATTATTACAAATGACTCTCCAGACTGGAGGCTGAATACAAATCTGAAGACCTGAAAATCAGACACACACAAATCTTTAAATATGACACTTTATGATCCTGAGGCGTTACATCAGACGTGTTGTTCTTTAAATATAAAGGAGAGCAGAATATGTTGAATGAAGTGAGGTGGAGTGAAGTTGTATTTGCGGGCTGGGTGACCGTGGCGTTCTGAACGTATCATTACAACAGATGGAAATAGTGAGCGTGGAGGAAATGAGAGGGGAGCCGAGCGGGCGGTGATTCTTAGAAGCAGAGCGTCCTCGAAGAATGTGAGTTTACAACACAACAACACGCTCACAACAATACAGATCCTTTTTACAACACATCTCTCCCGTGTTAGCTTCTCTACACTCCCCATTAAACCTAGACTAGAATTCAAAATCCTTCATCTGACCTCCAAAGCTCTTCATGATCAGACACCTTCATATCTTAAAGAGCTCATAGCGCCCTATTACCCCTCTAGAACACTCAGCTCCCAACATGCAGGCCTGCTCAAGTCTCTAAAAGTAGTATGGGAGGTAGAGCCTTCAGTTATCAGGCCCCTCTCCTTTGGAATCATCTACCAGTCAGGGTCCGGGAGGCAGACACCCTCTCTACTTTTAAGAGTAGGCTTCAAACTTTCCTTTTTGATAAGCTTATAGTTAGAGCTGGATCAGGCTTGGACCAGGTCTTAGTTCTGCTGCTATAGGCTTAGACTGACACACTGGGATCCTGTCTTTCCCTCTCTCTCCTCTCTCTGCCTGTCTCTCACTTTAACTCTTCCTGTCCCATTAAAGTTACTAACCATAGACCTTTCTGGAGTCCCTGAGCTCCCTTGTCTCGTAGGTTCCTCTGGATCTCTGCTGTAGATTCCTTTTTTGGGGTCTGTTATTCATCCTTTCTTTCTTTCTTTCTTCTTGCATTCCTTTTTCCTTTCATTCCTTCTCTTTCTTTAATTCCTTCCTTCTTCCCTCCATCTTACTTTCCTTCCTTACTTCCTTCACTTCTTTCTTTCTTTCTTCATCCGTTGTCTCCTTATCTCATCCTGTCCTTTCCTTCTTTCATTCCTTCATTCCTTCCCTCCATCCTTCCTTCTTTCTTTCTGTCTTTCCTTATTTCATTCCTTCCTTCTTTTCTTCTTTCTTTCTTCATCCGTTGTCTCCTTATCTCATCCTGTCCTTTCCTTCTTTCATTCCTTCATTCCTTCCCTCCATCCTTCCTTCTTTCTTTCTGTCTTTCCTTATTTCATTCCTTCCTTCTTTTCTTCTTTCTTTCTTCATCCGTTATGTCTCCTTTTCTCATCCTGTCCTTTCCTTCTTTTATTCCTTCATTCCATCCCTAAATCCTTTTTTCCTTCTTTCTTTCATTCCACCCCTCAAACCTTCTTTCTTCCTTCCTTCTTTCTTTCCTTCTGTCTTTCCTTATTTCATTCCTTCCTTCTTTTCTTCTCTCTTCCATTCCTCCCTTCTTCCTTCTTTCTTTATTTCCTTCTTTCTTTCGTTCCTTTCTTCCTTCACTTCTTTCTTTTCTCCTTTCTTTCTTTCTTTGTTCTTTCCATGTTTCTTCCTCCTTTATGTCTCCTTTTCTCATCCCGTCCTTTCCTTCTGTCATTCCTTCACCATTTCTTCTCCTCTTTTTCTTTCTTCTGGTCTCCCTCTCTTCTCTCTTTTCTTAGACCTTCCTGGAGTCCCTGAGCTCCCTTGTCTCGTAGGTTCCTCTGGATCTCTGCTGCTGTGGACGTGGTCCAGACTCCAGCTGCTACAACTACTACTATCCGTCTCCCCACTATCATCTCTCTCTCTCTCTTCATCTCCCTCTATCCCTCTCTCCAACACGGTCTCAGATTCAGATGTGTGTCTAACATGAGTCTGGTCCTGCTGGAGGTTTCTGCCTGTTAAAGGAAGTTTGTCCTTGCCACTGTAACTTGCTAAATGCTGCAAAGTGCTCTGCTCATGGTGGATTAAGATGAGATCAGACTGAGTCCTGTCTGTAAGATGGGACTGGATCTGATCTGGTCTTGATGTTGGGTCTTGTGGTCCTTTCTCTGAATCACTGTATTTTTTAAGCTGTTTTGGATTATTGAATGAAATCAAATCAAATAATATTCTGCAGAGTCACGACACCAGAGCGGGTGTTTGTCTCTGTTTCTCTGCAGAGCATGAGACCCACATTAGACCTTCCTCTCTGCAGGAGGACAAACACACAAAGAGACACTGTCCCTTTAATTGAACACGGACGGCATCGTTCTTCAGGAGATTTATAAAAATGAAACATCATATTTAAGAAGTTATAATGATATCAGAGATTCCAGACAGTAACAGCACGAACAGGATCAAAGCTTCAGGGAATGTTAACATGATTTTATTACAATTTTGTACATTTCTTTTACATTTCTTCACATGAGGTTAACAATGTACAATTAAATAAGACTAAACAGACTCCTATGTTTGTGATTAACATCCTGATATACACACTTTAACGCCGCCACATAAACAGACAAACATGAGTCACCATTGATCCTTCCAACTCATCATCAGAGACAGAGAGAGAGAGAAGTGGGTTAGTAACATCAGGGACATCCTCTGTTGGAGGATCAATGAGGCTGATCGTTCCACAGGCTGCTGTATTGATCCGGTCAGCCAATCAGAACGCAGCGTGAGCATGAAGTCTAACAACCAGAGGCAAAACAGGGACCTGGTGTCGAGCGCACGTGGCTGTGAGTTGGCACAGATAAGGAGAGTTAATCTGATATCACAGCAGGACGCCGCTGAGCCGGGAGAGGATGATGATGATGTGCACGCAAAGATGTGTGTGTGTGTGTGCAGGGAAGAGGTTCAACTTTGTTCGTAGATATGTACTCATTGTCTGATGCTTTCTTCAAAGCAGACTTGAAACAGGCTGCAATGTACGGACGTAATCCTTCAGGGCAAATGATTGTGATCAGTCCTCTAAAAGTTCTTGTTTTTGTCTCTAACAGGCTCAGATTGTTCCTCTAAGTATCTGTTAAAGATCCTCACAGAGTTAGAGTTGCATCACTCTTTTAAAAGCCACCAGACTCCATCGATGAAAGCAGCGATTCAACCTCTCAGAGGACAGAAGCTGCTGCCTTGATCGTCTGTTTTTTAACTTCTCAGTAATAAAATGACTTCAGTTTAGAAGAACTAACCGTTATAACACCAACCTAACTGCTTGACACAAACTGACAAAGTGATCAAAACATCTGGAGGATGAAACTCCAGGACAGTGTGAGTGGATTAACAGAGGAACGTCATCACCTGACAAACCTTTCTTCAAACTTTCTGATTGAAGCTGCAGGATTTCTGTTTCTGTTTCATCGTCCATGCTCGGACTTTCAGCCTCAACACACCCCAGCATCCACCCGCTTCAAGATATCTCATTGCTCCTTATTTTCTACCAAGCAACAACCTCTGGTCTTAAAACATGAAGGCAGAGGCGTCGTTGGCCTAGTACACCCATATTCAGAGACTATAGCTCTTGTTGCAGAGGTCCCTGGTTCAATTCCAGCCTCGTCCATTTGCTGAATGTCCTCCCCCTCTCTCTGCTCCCCACACTTCCTGTCTCTCTTCAGCTGTCCTGTCCATTAAAGGCAAAAATGCCCCCCCAAAAATATAACTTCAAAATATGAACCCCATGCTGAAGTGTTATAAACTGCAGTTCCTCAAGCGTCCACTAGAGGCTGGCTGCAGAAACACAGGAAACCACATACACACTCATTCAAAGAGACGATCTTTACAGCAGAAATAAACATGTTTACAGTCTGGTTCAAAAAACAGTTCAGGTCTGAAGAGCTCATTTCTCTCTTGGGGTGAATTTATTATAACTCCTTATTTTTGAAGATATTAAAGTGACGAGTTTTGCCCAAATAAGGGCGTGGCTGACTTGATTGACAGGCGGGAACACTGTAGCTGTTAGCAAGGAGGCTAAACCACAGACTGTATAATAAATTGATGTAGTCTCTGTGACGTCACCCATCTGTTTCTGAAGCCCTGTTTTGAGGCCAATCGTCGGCGGCAGCCATATTGGAAAGTGATGTAAAGAGGCGGAGTTTCAGCCTCCTAGCCAACAGCTACAGTGATCCCGCCTGTCAATCAAGTCAGCTGTGAAGAGGTTGGATCCTAGACGCCAAACACAAATATTCTGCTGCTGGAACAAACATTTCAAAGCATGAAAACATGAGTCGTCAGACTGAACTGTCTGAACACAGGAGGTCTCTCTCTGTAATGTTATCAGACATTTAGAAGAACAATCTGAGCCGTCAGAGACACAATGAAGAACTTCAAGAGGACTCACTTTGATTAAATCTCACCCTCTCAGCATATTTCAGAGCTGCAGGGAGCGAGTCTGAGCCTCTCTACCCCCCTTATCTAAGATCCAACAATTTCTAAAAGCAGGGCCAAGGTTTAAAAATATCTGAATTCCTTTTTAATCTCCTAAGAGGCACGACTGAGCACACACTGGTGCACAGAGCTGTTCTTGCAGTGGTCGAGGTTGTGTGTGTGTGTGTGTGTGTGTGTGTGTGTGTGTGTGTGTGTGTGTGTGTGTGTGTGTGTGTGTCTGAGGAGGAGGAGTGGGAGGTCCAGCGATGAAAGGAGAGCCAAGATTCCAGACAGCACCGAGATGAACACGGGGTGTCAGGAGGTCCTGCAGCCAGGAAGGAAAGGGCTTGTGCATGTTGACATAGATGCTGGAGAACACACACACACACATATATGCACACACACACGCACACACACTGGAGCTGCAGGGGGTTGTGCAACAGCGGCTGCCTTTAAAGAGCGTGTGCAGTCAGGTGGGAAATTCCCTGGTCACAGTCCCTGCATTCCTCAGGAGCTGCTCGCCACATCCAAGTGACGCTCAGGTGGTGCTATTTGTGTGTGTGTGTGCGTGTGTGTGTGTGTGTGTGTGTGTGTGTGATTAATGAGGAGGAAGCCCAAAATGAGTGAGGCCGTTTCAAGTTCATGACCCTCCCGTCCGAGTCGAGTTCCTCGCAGCCCAAAACAGGACGAAGACGTCTGCGTGTGTGCGTCAGCGGCCAGAGACGCCAAACAACAACAGGTCAGGGTGTGTGTTTGATCCCCGCACGGGGTCCGAGACCGGCTCCAGGCGTTCACAGAGCTACTGTAGTTAAAAATGTGGAGTGTGTGTCATTTCAGAGTCACACCACACAAGATCAGAGGGTCGCTCTCAGGACCGCATTGTGCTGTAACGACGACCTGAGGGAGTGCAGAGCGGCTGAACGCCATTTAACTCTGTCACGCTAACACGGCGGCGTCACGACACGCTGCTAGTTAAATATTAAACATAACCTTCTTCAAAGGTGAGTCCTCCTACCTGACATGGAAAGTGGGTTAAAGACACGCCACGCCAAAAGTCTGACAAGTTCCAGCGCCTGCAGATAAACAGAACAGTGAGTTTGTGTTTATGAGAGTGTGTGTGTGTGTGTGAGTGTGTGTGTTAGGCACTGGACAGCATGGTGGAGGTGAAGATCTGCTGCAGGATTTGGGGGATCTGTTTGGTGTCCATGGCCACGAAGGACCTGCCAGCTGGAAGGGTCTTCTGGAGTCTGATGGAGAGAGAGAAGAAGAGGAGCAGGAGGAGGAGGAGGAGGAGGAGGAGGAGAGAAAAGGTTGGGGTTAAAGAGAGAGGGTTCAACTTCAGGAGCAGAATCGCTCCCAGAATAAAAGACAGACGAGTGCTTGTTTGGGGAGGAGGGATGGAGGATGGTGTGTGTGGGTGAATGAATGATCCGTCATTCAGTGAGGGAGGACAACACAGCTGGCACTCCTTCTTTTTCTCTTTCTATCTTTCCTAAATTAGCTCAAACATCCTGAACAGTTAACAGTTTGTCCTCCAGAGTCACAAACTGTCTCTGCAAAGTGTCCCAACTTTAAATGAAGTAACAGTAATGTGCACGATTAGATAACAGCACATTTAATGTGTGCATGTCTCCATGTCATGACAGTGTCTCCTCCCCTCCTTCATCCTTCCCTTCTCCCCATCTTTTTCTCAAACTCCCTCAATCCTAATCCTCTTTGGCTTCCTTCATCTACCTCCCCTCCCCGCCTCCTCACCTCTCAGCCTGATCCCCGAGTGATCCGATGAAGATGGCGAAGGCGTTGACCTCGGGGTCAGAGGTCAGGACCTGGGCGAAGCGTTCGGGTCGGATGCCGTAGCGCTCCAGGTTGGCGTCGCTGAGCACCACCACGAAGTGCTCGTCGGCCTCCTCTCGCGCCAGCTCCTTGATGCTGGCGTCGGTGCCCTCCAGAGTGTAGTCGCCGCTCATGCAGAACTGAGAGTGAGCGTGCATCGTCTGCAGAGAAGAGGGGAGGAGGAGAGGAAGGCATTTTGAAGGTCATTAACCTGACTGTTTTGAAAGATGGATGTTCTTTGTGGGTAGATTGTGGATTTGTGGGTTTTCTTCAGTATAATCCTGTTTTCTGTATATCCATGCAGACGTCTGAGAGGAAGAAGGTCTGTCCGATTCTCTCTCATGTTCATGCATATCTCATCTCTTCTGTGTAAACTATCTTCTGTCACATGGCTGAACAAAACTAGACTAAGGACAGATTTACAAACAACTTCGACCTGATGTTGATCAATACTCACTCCCATCATCAAGACAGATTGCAAAATATGAGCAATTTAGCTGCACTGAAATATTCAGATGCATTTACAGAGAGGCTGAGAATTATGTGATGTAAAATAAATGAAAAAAAAATAGAAATGAAATAAAATGAAAATGAAAAATAAATAAAATTGAAAAAAAAAAAAAAAATGAAAAAAATAAATAAATTATATTTTATAAAAAAATAAGAATAAAAAAGATAAAAAATGAAACATAAAGAAAAAGAAAAAAGAAAATGAAATGAAATAATGAAGAAAATTAAAAATAAAAAAAATAAAAAATTCAAAATGAAATAAAATTCAAAGTGAAAAAAATAAAATTAAAATAAAAAATAATAAAAATGGGAAAAAATTAAATTAATATATTAAAAAAAACCAACTAAAAATGAAATAATAATAAAATAAAAATAAAATCAATACATATGAAATAAAATTAAATAATAATAAATTGAATAAATAAAAATAATAATGCAATAATAAAAAAATTTAAATAAACATTTACTCGAAAAAAAAATTGTGATAACACAAATGGAAGCTACTCAGATGTGGAGGTCTGCATCATGATGTTGATGCATTAAGCCTTTAGATTCTTATTTCAGGCCTCACCGTGATCTTTTCTAATCCAAACCAAAGTGTGATCATGTTTTTATTCTCTTGTAGGACTGTCGTAGTTATGTTCAGTTCAGGAGGAGTTCATAAATTCATCTGAAATGATGCTTCAACACTTGTTCTGTACCTTGAGGACTTTGAGTCTCTGTTTGTCGTTCTTGGGGACTTTATCCGCTTTGACCAGCTCGATGTCGTACCCATCGCCGGAGTGTCCCATGATGTCGTACTGCAAGAAGAGCACAGGGTTAGAGACCCAGGCTGTGATGGTGCAGATCCTACAGCCTGATAACTCCATCACGCCAACACGCCTCCTATAGACCGACCATCACAGCTGGCTCACATAAGATCAGCCCGGATCACCCTGGCACCTTACAGGGGGCCCTGCTGGGTTATTTCAGGACTCAGGTATTATGCACAGCAGCTATTTCCACCGAGGGCGGCTGTGGCTGTGGTGATCAGAGGAACGCGACTCGGTGTCTCAGCTGTACTTATCGCTGTTGCCGGGTAAAACAGATGTTTCCTTTGAAGGTTCAGAATCTCTTCTTGTTTTCTGGACTTTTAACACCTCAGGGAGCAAAAAAATCTCTAAAAATAACCTAAAATATTAAAAGTTAAGATCCAAACTTCATCAACTAAAAGTGATCTGAGCTGTGATTGGCTCTTTAACACGTTAAATATCTTTAATTAGGTCAGATAGCTGCAAGAAGAAGGTTCTAAAAATGTAAAGAGAGAAATTCCTCTGCTTAATGTTTCATCATATCGTCTGTACTTACACACACACACACACACACACACACACACACTCAATGTGAGCATGCAGGTACAGATGTCATGTGTGTTATCAGATGCACTTTTATGTAACAGCATGCAGCAACATGTGACGTACACGACATATTCAGCAGCAGGGATATGTCTCTGCATGCGTGTGTGTGTGTGTGTGTCTCTGCATGTGTGTGTGTTTGTTTGTGTGTGTGAGACTCTGATATGTGAGCAGCATTGCGTTGGCTTGTGTGTCACTGAGGGGCCAGGAAGTCTGTCTCCCTCTCCCTCTGACTCGTGTCCTCCTCGTCTTGCATCATCGCTCTAAAAATCCACTCCTGGTTCTTTAAATATCACCGCCCCGCCCCGTGATTTATTCTTTACATCGACTTTGAGAAAAGGAAGCGAGCAGCGAGTCGAGCTCTTAAAGTCCCTCTCGGTGACCTCTTGGTGTTTTGGATTCCTCAGACCACACAGACGGGGTCGAGGGTAATAACCGAGGGGGGCGGAGTTTATTGACTCAGGACACTTTAAGATTAAGCTGCAGATTTCAAAGTTGTGAGAAAAGGATTACGTCTGAGCTCGGCTGGGTTTTTATTGTTCAGGTTACAGAAACTGATACTGACGCTTGGTGCTGAGGCTGGAAGCTGGATTAGGAGTCAGTCCAAACAGGGACTTCAGCACAGTTCCTCACTTGTATCAAACCACATCAGAACAGACTGTCTGCAGTACCAGGAGATCATTGATGGCTTCTGAAATGATCTTTTAAAGCAGTTACACTTTGAGGCTTATTGTGGAGAAGAGACATGAGATGCCTGCTTGCACTTCTGGGTCAAACTGACGCCCCTTAAAATGATCTTAAACAAAAACTATGAAGAGCATTCAATGTGCAATCTAAGGTTTCAGTCTTTCGTGACATCAAGATGTCAGATTATGAAGTCAGTTTGTGATTTCACAGGAGCAGCTATGATCCAGCTGTGAGAGATCATCATTCTTTGATGCTTGTTTCAAAGTGTTCAAGACTTAGAATCCATCACAGCTAGAGCACAACATTTATCATTCATACAAAAGCAAAGTTAGCATCATACTGTGATGTGATGCGACGCATACAAACATATCAAACACCCTCAGGCTCTGCAGATACAAATACAATATGAGAATATTGAAGAGTTAGTTTGTGCAGGGTTCAAAAAAGTTCTGGAGTGTTAGTTCAAATGTTCCTCATGTGTTTTTATGCACCTAAACTGTGGAACTCTCTGCTTCTGGACATTAAACCTGTGAGCTCTCTGAGAGTTTTTAAAAGTTAACTTAAGACTTAACTTTTGAATCTAGCTTTCAATTTGGAGTAATTAATTTTCAGCCCTGGACTGCATTATTATTATTATTATTATTATTATTATTGTTATTGTTATTATTATTATTGTTATTAATATTATTATTATTATTATTATTGTATTTTTTTATTATTATTGTATTTTTTTTATTATTATTGTATTTTTTAATTATTATTATAATTTTTTATTAATTAATATTATTTATTTTCATTTTTAAATCATTATTATTATTGTTATTATTTATTTATTTAATTATATTATAATTTTATTTCATTTTTTTATTTTTCTAAATTAGAATTATTTATTGTCATTTCATTATTATTATTATTATTATTATTATTATTGTATTTTTTATCATTATTTTATCAATTAATATTATTTATTTTCATTTTTAAATCATTATTATTATTGCTATTATTTATTTATTTATATTATAATTTTATTTCATTTTTTTATTTTTTTAAATTAGAATTAATTATTTTCATTTTTTATATTTAAATAATTTTTTATAATTGTTATTATTTATTTATATTATTATTATCATCATTATTATTATTGTTGTTGTTTTACAAACATTTATCCATCATATTTATTTATTTATTGTATTTTTTTCAGATATTTTTTAATTTAAATGATTTTAGTTAAGCTTTCAACCCTTACTTTTAAAAAAAAATAATTTTATTGTATTTTATGATTTATTTGATTTTC